>NW_024725031.1:1260348-1277554 GCF_018991925.1 Homarus americanus | reverse complement strand
CTGTTCAACGACCAAGAGGGCCAACATTATTTATTAACTACTCTGCCATATATGACATTATTAGTTGTAATTTCTATAATGAAACCATTTGGAAATAAAACCAATTATACAACAGAACACTAACTTTATTTATGACAACTAACTTTATTTATGACAACTAATGAGTCAGCTCACAACATTTTATGTATATTGTAACTTTTAAATTATTAAACTACACACACACATATGTAATGATAGTTTAAGTATATAACATAGACAGGAAAGAACTGCATAAAATGAAGTACAGCAACGAACAACTGAATGTAAATTAATTTTTCTCAAATAACCAACATGAAAATAATGAAAACTGATAATGTTTATAAAAAATTGACAACAGAGAAATAATGAGAAAATAGTCCTTCCATTAATAACGTCTATATACACAGTACTGTACTCGTTATGTGATAGTCATAATTAACTCGATACAATTTAATTTTCCTGCTTTTTCCCCCCCAAGTTCAGTTTCTGTGTAAGGTCTGCCTAAAATACAGTCAAGACCAGGTTACTTTTTCTACGATGAGTCATTGAACGCCTATATTGTGTAAGCATGTGACAGTTGAGATGGAGTGTTCACATATTGCAGTGCTTGTACCAAATGTGAGGGCAGCTGCATAAAGCTTGTGTATGTGAGTTAGTCCATTTCAGAAAGGATATGATATCTTGAAATTTTCACCAATGTTTTTGAGAACTGGTCAATGAAATTCTTCAATAAGTCACTTAGCAACATGACATTCACTTACCAGAAGAGACGACTCAGTATCGACACCTATGAGTTTAGCCTATGGGACAAGATTTTCCGGAAGTAATAAACAATTCTTGGATTCTGGCCAACGACTAGAAATGACTGTAAGTAGCCTAATATTATGCTCATCAAACCCAGCATTTAGTTCACCAAGACAGTTATCTAAAATTTTGTAGTACAGTTGATGATGTAAATCAGCTTCACTATCAAAACCATGAATATTAGAATGTCTTACAGTTGTTTTAGTCACTGCTAAGTATTGGGGCAGTTTGTGTTATGCTTTTGCTTTTCCTGATGGTATTCTGTATGGTTGTGATGATCAAGTTTTGATGAGATATTCTCATTGCCAGTGTTGTTCCAGATGTCTTTAACACTACTGACAAGAGATTCAATAAGGTGAATTCTTGTCATGAAGTCAGTCATGTGATTGTAAAAACTGATCTGCAGGTCCAAGTGTCGGCAGAATTTCCTTCACACGGTATGCAGTAAACATGAATTTTTCTGCATTTTATCTGTTTCAGTAATCCAGTTGCCACACTGCTGCATCACACTCATTTTCCTCACATGTATCAAGTACATCCACCAACTTTTTGTGGTTAGCTATAATTGCTGACACAGTGGCCGGGTGACGTGACCACTGCTTGCTTTCCAATAGTATGCACTACTGTATAACCAAATGTAGCGGATGGTTTAAATTTAATTAATTTTGCCGCTTACAGTGACCAGTTTATTGTGCACCCCATGCTTATCCTGTGAGCAGTAGCACAAAAGAATTACAGAGTTTAGGTCACAAGGGGTCTGGATAACTAACCCCAGTGGTCAGGACATTATGACATTGAATGTTACAGAGTATTTCAAATACATTGTTTGTTTTATTTTTGTACATCGAGGGTAACTTATTCACAACTGCCTGAGTACAACAGTGTGAGGCAATATGCCTGGCCACACACTTTGTTATTTGCATTTGTATGAGAAGTATTCAAGCATATTGTGTGTTTGGTTCTATAGATGGGAAATGATATACCAACTGAGTGCAAAAAAGTGAATGCAGTCTTAATATATCGGCTATCTTGCCATTTAGAGATAAAGTGTTGTCCATTTCACACACAGTGTGTTTGGACTTGTCCGTAAAAGGTTCTGTCTTCACACAGTCAAGGACGTGGTATTCCAGTTTGTGGTCATTTCTTTGATGACACACTGCATTTAGTTTTTTCACATCTGCTTGAGGGATATACTGCCAGAGGTACTTATATCCTTATCTTACTTTAGCAGTTACACTATTTAGTAATCTAGTGATCTAGTTCCCTGCTCCATATTCGTGTTTCACTTGATACTTCTCATCATGGTGAACACTGTATTGACTAATGTCTGTTTGCACTTGTCTGCTTGCATCAAATTCATCAATCTGTTCTTTCCTAGTAACAGTTTTAAGGGTTCTTTTTGACAGACCCAAATTGTGTTCAACAGTGTCTTTGTTAGACGCGAGTTTGGCGAGGGCATCAACTCTGTCATGTTCTTTGAGGCCTGTGTGAGAAGGGATCAACAACAGTTTGATCTTGACACCTCCATCAACAAGGTCCACATTTGTGTCTGGCTTCACAGACAAATGTGTGACAACTTAAGTTAAGGGTGTGAAGAGCAAGCAGGATAGAGAGTCAGTGATGATGAGACTGTCGGTGATGGTGATTTAAATAAATTTAATGGCTGAAAGTATGGCAACTAATTCTGTTTGTAGAATGGATGCCCAGTTGTTAATTCTAATTCCTTTCTCAGTTACATTTCCATTAGGTTGAGTCATAACCTAACCTATCATTTTCATATGCACTGATAAGTGAGATAAGTCTCCTACCATTGGTGTTAGTGGTGGGGTCTTCTTCTTCATCATATAGATTACAGCTCCTCCCCGACTTCCGACCTACGACCACCCGGACATTTGACCTCCTCGGTCGTTCCAAAATTTTTTCAAATTACGTATTTTCGAGTCCCAATGTCAGTGATTGCCCTGTGTACTGACAAAATTTTCATTTGTAATTCACTTTAAAATGGCTGGCAAGCTTAAAAGTGAGAGTTTTGTGGTGCTGAGAAGAAAAAGTCACCCATTTTAGATTTTCTTTGTATATTTAAGCATTTTTGACTTACAACCATTTCAACTTACGACCTGGATTTGGGTCCCTAACCCCGTCGTAAGTCGTGGGTTTACTGTAGCCTCTTCCTTTTGTTTTTCTTCTTTTTAATGTCTTTCCATCCTTTTTCTTCCTCATTTTCTTGATCTTGCTTTTTATTTTCTGCTTCATCTTGTGTTTCTTGCTCTGAGTTATCTTATGGTTCTCCTTGACCTGTTCCTTCTTGTTCTTGAAGGTTTTCAGGTTCTGGGTGTTCTTTGTTGCCTAATTTCCTTCACAAGAGGAGTACATCCTTGTAGGAGAGGTTCTTGGTGTGCTTCACCTTCACTCTTCCCTCCATTTGGGACCCTCCTGGTCAGAGGATTAGTGAGGACCACCACAGGCAGTGCATTTCTTGTTCTTGATCTTACAGTCATCATGCTGGTGTCCAGAAGACACACATCTGTAGCACACATCTTCTGGGGCCTTGCATTTTTTGGGTGGGTGACTGTACCGCTGACACTTCAAGCATCTGGTCTGTCATGGCACGTAAGATCTCACTCAGACGGTGTCCCATCCCAGTGTGACTGTCTCTGGAAGTTTGTGGAAAAATCCAACTAGAACCGAGGTGGATTTTCTGTCGGGTCTCTTAATTTTTCTCTGCACGTCTATTTCTTCTTCTTTGAGTTCTTTAATGTCATTCTTGTTCATATGTTATACTTTGGCATGGGAAATAGCTCCCCATACCTTAACGGGGCCGTCATTGATGACATTAATCGTTGCTCAGTTGTTCAGCCTGTCCCCAGTAACCGAAGGTGAGAGAGGCTGAGGGCTGTGTGGCACTTCTAAGAAGTCAGCAGTGACTGGGAGGCATAACCCTCTCACATAACCTCTAGTGTGACCAGCCAGGAACTCCTGGTTAAGTAGCCACTTCCCTTTTTATCATGACCCAGTTTGTCTCCAGCAAAGTAAAGGAATACAGATGTAAACCTTCCTTATTTCTCTCTCTGGTGTTATCTCTATCTATACAGTACAGGCACCATCTACTTGTAGAGGTTTTCTATAAGTAGATGTTGTTGTTTCTTCTCTAAAACACTGTCTGCTGTACCCGAGACTCCAGTATTGGTGGGACTGTGTTGGCTGATGCATGGCTGCTTGCTCATGATCACATTTGTAAATAACTGATGGTCTTTGAATTCATATGGAAACAAGACTTTTATCAACAAAGTCATTTCCTAAGTTTTGAATATATTCTATCTTAATATGCTGTACCAAATTTTGGAGAGTGAAAATGTTTTTATATTCCTGGGAACTGCCATAGGGCGGATACCCCAACCAATGAATTGTTCCAATGATCTAGATTGGAAACTTGATCCACCAGGACTGCCTTTGGATCTGTTGGCATAAACACAAAATGCTCCAATACTTAACAGTGACTGAAACAACTGTAAGACATTCTAATGTTCATGGTTTTCATAGTGAAGCTAATTTACATCATCAACTGTACTACTATATTTTAGATAACTGCCTTGGTGAACTCAATGCTGGGTTTGGTGAGCATAATATTAGACTACTTACAGTCATTTCTAGTCGTTGGCCAGAATCCAAGAATTGTTTATTACTTCCGGAAAATCTTGTCCCATAGGCTAAACTCATAGGTGTCGACACTGAGTCGTCTCATCTGGTAAGTGAATGTCATGTTGCTAAGTGACTTATCAAAGAATTTTATTGCCCAGTTCTCAAAAACATTGGTGAAAATTTCAAGATATCATATCCTTTCTGAAATGGACTAACTCACATACACAAGCTTTATGCAGCTGCCCTCACATTTGGTACAAGCACTGCAATATGTGAACACTCCTTCTCAACTGTCACGTGCTTACACCATATAGGCGTTCAATGACTCATCGTAGAAAAAGTAACCTGGTCTTGACTGTATTTTGGGCAGACCTTACACAGAAATTGAACTTGGAGGAAAAGCAGGAAAATTAAATTGTATTGAGTTAATTATCAATATCACATAACGAGTACAGTACTGTGTATATAGACGTTATTAATGGAAGGACTATTTTCTCATTATTTCTCTGTTGTCAATTTTTTTATAAACATAATCAGTTTTCATTATTATCTTGTTGGTTATTTGAGAAAAATTAATTTACATTCAGTAGTTCGTTGCTGTACTTCAGATTATGTAATTCTTTCCTGTCTATGTTATATACTTAAACTATCATTACATATATGTGTGTCTAGTTTAATAATGTATGAGTTCATATACAGTATACATAAAATGTTGTGAGCTGACTCATTAGTTCTCATAAATAAAGTTAGTGTTCTCTTGTATAATTGGTTTTATTTCCAAATGGTTTCATTATAGACATTACAACTAATAATGTCATATATGGCAGAGACGTTAATAAATAATCTTGGCCCTCTTGGTCGTTGAACAGGTCCCCCCACTCGGCTATAAATCTGACAATGGGTCTTGCAGATAATTTACGATTTGATAAACAGCAACACCAAGAAGAAGTCATAACTAGGGAGGGGAAATAAAATACAATATAAGAACATAAGTATCACTCATTAACCAATACTACTCAAAAGAAATTGGAAATGTATTTAAACTCATATTATGGGATTTGATTCCAACACTATAATTTTCATAATTTATAAATGTGCATAGAATAGGTTTAAGATCCTACTTAACCAAACCAAAAATAAATAAGGGATTTGTGGAGATAATGGACTCATGAATCGGGATAGTAAAGCCTATAAGAAAAAAGATAATAATTTTATATGTATGGTAATAAAACCCCCAATATGAGGCTCTGTCATTTATTGACAAGCTAAGTATAGTATTACCGAATTCAGTGTTTATTGGTTTAAGAGCGGACGACAACACAGGCTGCCACGTCATATATTTTGGTAGATTGTTTACTGTAAATAGTTAATTTCTCTGTGTCAAAGCACGTGGAGACATCATTTTAGTGTCACGTAATCAGTTCTTCACTGTGCTTTACCCCATACTCTCCGTCATCTTTCATGCCCTGCCCATTACAGGTGATTTATGTTCATAGAGAAGAGATAAAAGAAAAACTGGTACTTATAATTAAAATAAAAAGTTGTGTTAATTTTTATTAGTTAATATGATATTATGTCATTTGTTGCCACCCAAATTTTTTGATAATTTTATGGTTACAATCAGTAGTTTTGATCATTCTAAAACACTTTTCTAATATGGCATTTCTGTCACAAATTAAGTACTGTATAAGTGAGATATTTTACATTTTAGTAGCTGGTTTGTTAACCAATCAGATCTTGGTATAGTCCATGGGTTAGTTTAGGTTTGATTAGGTTAGGTTATATATTCTATACTGGTGCATTCAGTACGGTATACATATATACTAATACAAATTTATGACATACACTGTACACGCTTGTCCTATAAGTTCGTAGGAAATGTCAAATTTTCCCCTAAAATCAAAACTTTTTAATTATAAATTTATACCAAAAAATTGCAAAGAATAGAATCAAATCTATATAACATTTTACATCCATCAAGCATAATTTCAACTTCCAAATGCTTGGTGGTAACAAGTGAAATTTTACCATTAATACTACATCATCCACAGAACAACTGTGGATAATATGAATCAAATATAAACACAGTACTCTGGTACTAAGGGACTCCACCACCACTACCCAATAATGGCTCAGTACAAGTTATGAAGGTGTTATTTGACTGTGCTGGCTGGGCAAATATCCAAAGGGTATTTGACCATTAGGTGTGGAGATTGTGTATGATTTTACTACGATTTTAATGGGATTGTGGACAGGATGGCTGTGGGCATTATTACACTTGTCATTACATAATAACTTAAATGTTAAATGCTTAATCATTATCTCCCTTAATTATCTTCTGATACTCCAAGATGTCCCACTTCTCTTATGGACATATAATGATGTAGGCTGGATTGGGTTAGGTTAGCTTGGGTTAGGTTAAATGAGATAAACATTTTTTAGTCTATACCTGATACCTAAACTGTATCATAACCGTTAAACATTGAGCTGTTGGTTTTCTTAATAAATTGATTTATAATTTAATCATGTTTTATCTTCCTAATCATTAATTTTACATGTTCCTATCTCTACTTGGTCGATTTTGTTACAATAGTTTAAAGTTATCAGTAAAATAATATGTAGTATTTTCTGTGGCCACAAGATCTTTGTTTTATTTTAGAACCTTCAAGATATTACATTATATTTATAATTTCTTAGTTATTTAAGTTATATTGGTAATATTAGTAAATTGAAACAAATTTATACAGTAAAATCATTCATAAATATATTGAATAATAATTATTCACATAACTCATATACAATAATATGATATATAACTGAGGATAAAATAGTCATATAACCCCTGCCTACCTGTTGCTCCTGCCACCAGACCAAACCCCCACACACAGCAAGTCTCTTACCTTGTCCAAAATGTCCTCACAACTATTATAAGTCTCTCTCTCTCTTACAACACCATAATCCCTGCACACTTATCATTCATGTTCAAACACAAATGAGTCCTCACAATACAATATTACAGCAATACAAACCAATTTTCTTCAGAATATTTTTCGATGCTGTGTTTGCATGGAGGAGGGCATGGCACACCACACCCTTCTTCCCAACCACACACACTTCCTCCCAACCACTCCTCTTCTCCCCATCCACACACTCTTCTCCCCATCCACATCTTCTCTCCACATCTTCCCATCCACAAACACTACCTCCATCGACAAACCTCCTCCATCCACACACCCAAAAGGTTGGGTGGATGGGAAGGGAGTTGGGATGGGTAGGTATGTGAGTTGGGTTGGAGGGGAGGTGGTGTAGGAGGGGGGTTGGGTGGGAGAAGAGGTGCGATGGGAGGGAGGTGGGGTGGGAGGGAGGGTTGGGGTGTTTGGGAGGGAGTGTTGGGTATAAGGAAAGGTGTGAGAGAGGGTGAGTGTATGGATGGGAGTGAGGGTGTGTGGGGGAGGCCCTCCCATACACACCCTCACTCCCATCCATACACTCACCCTCTCTCACACCTTTAATGTGTGTGGATGGGACTAAGGTTTTCTCATTTCTTTCAGATTGTGTGCCTCCGAGGTGAACGTCTGACTGAAGTGAAGGCGTGGCTGACTGTGGACCTACAAGGTGCTTCTTGGAGGTAATAAAGGTAAAATTTATTTTGTTATAGTTGATAGTACTAACAGCACCGTAGTTAGACGTAGAATGCACAGTAGTAACTCCGCCTTGTTCAGCCGAACATGCCGGTCCCAAGCCCGGATAAAGGAGGAGGGCT
Organism: Homarus americanus; assembly: GCF_018991925.1. NCBI lineage: Eukaryota > Metazoa > Arthropoda > Malacostraca > Decapoda > Nephropidae > Homarus > Homarus americanus. The sequence goes on along the minus strand of NW_024725031.1, from coordinate 1,269,330 downwards.
ACTGCAGTGTTGTATCTACCATTGCCATCTAACAAACACTTACAATATAAATTCTTCTGAAAAAAGGTAATATCTTCTGTCAGCAACAGAGAAAAAAGAAATTACATATGTACTGTACATTGTGTACTATGATTTTATATCTTTGTAGATAGGTAATAAAAAATAAAGAATTGAATATACAGTATATTTTTTATTTTCATATGTATACAATAACAGTCCAGAAGTTGATACAGAAATGCAAAATATCCTTGGTCATATAGCCTCATTTTATACCTGCATTGTCTAGGTACAGTATATATTAATTTACTGGCCATTCCTGCAGTCTTATGTTCTCTTACACCTACATTACCAAATATTAGCACAGAAAAAACTTGGAATGATTGGCAACATCACCAGATATCTTTCTCCCATGTCCTGAGAAATAATCACATTACAGTACCATTATTATTTCTCTGCAGATACATCAGTGATGGTGGGGCCGTCACATTATCAGCTGTTGTGGATTTCTCAAACATCTGTATTGCAGACTCCACATAAGGTGCGTATATTTCACTAGACCTTAAGGTTTTATAAAGTATCTTTTGTCAGGTTTTGGTCCTACACAAAATTTAGCTTTAGATAATAATGGAAGTCTTGTACTTTGTGAATAATTTTGGCCAGGTACAGTAGATATATTTCTAAATTTATCCAAGTGACCAAATCTTTAGGGGGGAGGGTGGGTCCATAAGTTGTTTATTACAATTTTACAAGATTTTTGTTTTTATTTTCAGGTAAAACACTTCCATTCAGCAATTGTTGTGCAGTGTCCAGATTGTCAACATTTAGTAAGTAAAATTCTTACTGTACTTTACTTTCATTTACTGTATATGGACAATACCTGTACTTTCAAATTAATAATATGTATGCAATCAAAAATGTTCTTTATGGTCATGGCCGACGAATTTCAAAATGAACACTAGACGCCCGTTCTCTCTGTAAGGTTATCAAAATCCTGCGTCCGAGGCATCTGTATCTCGGATGCATTTTTTGTGCCATCTGTGGGTATCTAGTAGTTTTGATTACATGTACCCAATTGGGCATCACATGGGCATTAGTTTGTAACAGTTATACAATGAAAGTCACTTTGATGTCAGTTGGTGATAATTATACATAGGACATGATATATACATTAAGTTACCCAGAAGCCATCATGTGGGTGTATCCAAGTTGATCACTTTAGTTCATGTTTCAGGTATAGTTTACAGTTCTACTGTACTTGTGGTTTATTTAGAAGATCATTATCATTCAACTTCGGAATATGAAACGTAAAGTTTATTCAATATTTATTTATTTTATTATACACAGATATCGTAGGAGTGCAAACCATTTATAAACACCTCCCAGTGCAAGTGCCTCTACCACTACAAATGCCTCCCCCGGTACAAACGCCTCCCCCGGTACAAACGCCCCCCCCGGTACAAACGCCTCCCCCGGTACAAACGCCTCCCCTGGTACAAACGCCTCCCCCGGTACACTGAACAACAATTACATATTACACTTAATATTACAAACCACTAACAAATGGATCCATGGGAGATATTCAAACCTCTCGCAATCCGTTTGACTGATGTCCGTGTATCTTGTTGTATACCTTGCTGATACTTCACCTGTGGACGAAAAATATATTATAAAATGGAAATTTTTGGCAATCACAGCAAAACTGTGGCTACCATGATAGTTAATGATGCTACTGTACATAATGTATCTTGCTATTTTTAATACTTTGTGTGGCATTAATCGAGGTTCACTCATACAGTCTTGAATGCATTAGTACTTTAAATAATTTCTCAAGTTTTGCTAAATCCTAAAAATATTTCGGTAATACTTAACTTTCACATTACACTATTCTTATAGTGAACAGAACACCAATTCTGTTCTTAGTAAGGTGGTAGTCATCAAGGTGTGGGACGCTGGACAGTAGTGGTCACCTTGTCATGTCTGGTTCATCTATCTTCCACACCAACTTCCTGCAACATGATTATATGTATTTAGATACTCTACATCTGAATTAATTAAGCTATTTTATATCACTACCAATACACCATATTGAGGTTAACTTGTACTGTATATTCTTAAATGCACTATTTTTAGTAATATCAAGTTTTGCTAAATTATATAAAAAAAGGTTTCAGTAATACTTAACTTTTACATTACACTGTTCTTACAGTAGTGAACAGAACACCAATTCTGTTCTTAGTAAGGTGGTAGTCCTCAAGGTGTGGGATGCTGGACAGTAGTGGTCACCTTGCTGTTTTGTCTGGTTCATCTATCTTGTACACCAACCACCTGCAACATGATTATTTGTATTTAGATATTCTACATCTGAATTAATTAAGCTATTTTATATCACTACCAATACACCATATTGAGGTTAACTTGTACTGTATATTCTTAAATGCACTATTTTTAGTAATATATCAAGTTTTGCTAAATTATATAAAAAAAGGTTTCAGTAATACTTAACTTTCACATTACACTGTTCTTACAGTAGTGTACAGAACACCAATTCTGTTCTTTCTTAGTAAGGTGGTAGTCATCAAGGTGTGGGACGCTGGACAGTAGTGGTCACCTTGCTGCCTGGTTGTGTCTGGTCCATCTATCTTGTACACCAACCACCTGCAACATGATTATTTGTATTTAGATACTCTACATCTGAATTAATTAAGCTATTTTATATCACTACCACTCCACAATATTGAGGTTAACTTGTACTGTGTGTTCTTAAATGCACTATTTTAAATAATATATCAAATTTTGCTAAATTATATAAAAAAGGTTTCAGTAATACTTAACATTCACATTACACTGTTCTTACAGTAGTGTACAGAACACCAATTCTGTTCTTTCTTAGTAAGGTGGTAGTCCTCAAGGTGTGGGACGCTGGACAGTAGTGGTCACCTTGCTGCCTGGTTGTTGTCTGGTACATCTATCTTGTACACCAACCACCTGCAACATGATTATTTGTATTTAGATCAATCTTAATGCATTACTACCAATTATTTCTACCAATACACAACATTTACTCCAGAATTTTTTGGAATCTAAACTTGCATTCTTATATATATGTGATATATCCATACACTCAAACTCCCTCCTGTATAACCTTACACATGAGCTTTGTCCTTCCTAACTTTTGGCTGCAGCAGCCTTTTCATAGGCATCATCCCCCCCACATGCCTTCACAGTACATGCTATTTTTTGCATCACATTTTTAACATGCACTCCATTCACCATTGCTTGAACACACCACCAGCCATGCAGGAGCTCCCCTCCACTGTACGAGCGTTCCCCCACTGTACGAGCGCCCCCACACTGTACGAGCGCGCCCCCCCCACGGTACGAGCGCGCCCCCCCCACGGTACGAGCGCGCCCCCCCCCACGGTACGAGTGCCCCTCCACCGCCCAATGCTCCTCCTTTCCAACCCTTCACACAAAATAAGTCCCTCCTCTTGAGTCTTACTTCCAGTAGTTCTTTGGGATGGCCATACTAAGATCCATAAGTAACTTACCTGAGGAGGCTCAAGTAACATGCTGGGCGTTACATCTTGCTCAAGGTGTCCGTCACTTCCTCTACATTGGCATTCACGTACATCAGCTGTTACCTGTAACATATTTAAAGTTGTAATTTATGTACAATGAAGATTAAACATACAATTTCCATCTACCACCAGACTACATGTACTTATACCGTCCCCAATTGTTTACTTAAATACCTTATCTACAAAAGACCTTATTTTAAGTTGCATTAGTTTTTTAGTTTTCTTAATACCTCAACAACTAACATTTACCACAACAATAGTATAGCCAATCATAACAAGCCTTCATCACCAATACTGCTACACTACTAAATCTCTCCACACTGCTTCATACACAACACAGTTTACCACAGTTCACTTACTGAACCCTCCCTTCCTTCCTCCCACCCCTCAAGCCCCCTTAGGTGTTCCCCTTGACAACTTGGTCACATTTAGCTTGAATGAAAAACTTTACCAACACACCCAACTTATAGTATACACCTGCTCACCCCATATGCCAATACACAAGCCATATAGTCCCCCTACCCCCACCCTAATTACAACAAGCCACACCCACACAATGTTTAAATATTTCACAAGTCCCACAAGCTTCCCTTGCCTAAATAAAACTCAGTAAGTCGACTTTACCTGTTCTGGCATTTTAAGTCGCTTCTCCTTAGGTTCAGTATGATGTTACTTCTGGCCAGCTTAACCTGAGGAGAAAGTCAGTACAGTGCACGATTAGATTTTGAAATGGAAACTGCAAAGTATGCAAGCTATTGATTTTTAATAATTTAAACAAGTGAAATTTTTTCTAGCTTAACTTTCTGAATTCATGATCAGTTAACTAGTGGCAAATTTTAAGTTACGTTCTTTAATATATTTGTTATCCAATATATGAACCTATATAATAGGTAACAATATTAATTTGGGTCAGTCTAGATTAGTTACATTTAATCTAAGTTAGGCTGATTAGGTTAGTTAAGTTGTTAGTTAAAACCCACCTACAAACAACCAGCTTTACTTACTATTAATCACTTTACTACTACTAATGCTCACTAATACTGTAACTAATTGGCATTTAGTCCTGTACATTTTTATAGCACTTTATTAAGCTTTCCCAAATCTCTACAGCTAATCTTAATTTGACTCCCAGCTCAGTCTATCTAGACAGTCCACACAGTTCTCCAGAGCCCTTTGTGAAATTGCAGTTTCGTCCAATATGCCCTCGTATTTTAGAAATTAGTTTATCCTGTGTATTTTGGGTCGATTTAATGGAATTTGACCTTTATTTCCAGGGGAAAGAACCCTCTTTAGAATTATATCCCCCCCCCCCCCAAAAAAAAAAAGCATGGAAATCTTTAATCCTCATTCTGACATTCTTTTGCTCCCTTGCTGAAATGGTGTTAGAAATATTTCAATAAGGAGATCTGAAGGTTGGGATGGGCTTAAAAGTCAGGTGTGTACTGGCCGAAACTGCAATAATACTGAGCCTCCAACACACAGTCCTCCAGAGCCCTCCAACACACATACAGTCCTCCAGAGCCCTCCACACACACACAGTCCCTCCAGAGCCCTCCAACACACACACAGTCCTCCAGAGCTCCCTCCAACACACACACACATATCCTCCCAGAGCCCTCCAACACACACAGTCCCAGAGCCTCCACACACACACAGTCCTCCAACACACACACACACACAGCCCCAACACACACACATACACACAGCCTCCAAACAAAACAAACACACACACACACATACCCTTCCAACACACACACGCACACACACCTGTCCAACACACACACACACACCCCCTGTCCAACACACACACACACACCCCCCTGTCCAACACACATATACACACAGCCCTCCAAAACACACACACACACAGCCCTTCAACAAACACACACGCACACAGCCTCCAACACACACACACACCCCCCTGTCCAACACACACACCCTCCAACACACACACATCCCTCCAAAACACACACACACACACACACACACAGCCTCCAAACACACACACAGCCCTCCAACACACACACACACACAGCCTCCAACACACACACACACACACACACACACACACACAGCCTCCAACACACACAAGCACAGCCTCTCAACACACACACACACACACACAGCCCTCCAACACACACACACACAGCCCTCCCACACACACACACACACACACAGCCCTCCAAAACGACAACCGTGTCTGCCAGACCTCATACACAGACCGCCAGACCTGACACACAGACCTATTAGGCCCCAAACAGTCAGCCCCACACACACACTCCACTGCCCAGTGTAGGAGCAGTGTTGAGTGGTTTATGGGCTGACCATACTAGCTAAGATATACAATTAACTTAACTGATGAGGCTGAAGTAACATGCTGGGTGTTAAATCTTGCTCAAGGTTCTGTCACTTCTCCGTTGGCCTTCACGTACATCAGCTGTCACCTGCAACATGTTTAAAGTGGTTATTTATGTAGAATGAAAATTAAAGTTGCAACTTCCATCTACCACTAGACCACTTGTACTTAAAACTGTCCCCAACTGTTTACATATATCATTACCTCCACATTAGTTTACTCAATTCCTTCTCACCAATACAGTAATGCTACACTATACTGTACTACACGTCTCTACACTGCTTCACGCACTATACACAAGGTTTACTAGACCTTCCCTCCCTCAAGCCCCCTTAAGTGTCCCCCTCGACAGCTTGGTTACACTTGGTTTGAATGACAAACGTCACCACAACCACCTGCTCACCCCATGTACAATTCCTTCATATGGGAACAACCTATCCTATACACAACACCCCACACTCACACAAAATGTTAAATGACATCACAACAAGCTACACCCACCCACACCCCCTCACAAAACATTAAATGACACCATAGCAGGCTACACCCACTCACACCTTCACACAAAACGTTCAAATTTACCTCAAGGAATACTTTTATGTAGTGTGAGAAGCTTCACTTCTCACTCGTAGTCTGTTGTCCCCACATACTGCACCACACTGATGACCACATACTGGACCACATCAATAACAGAGGGCTTTGTACTGTAGTTAGATCTGTAGTCATTCCTTGATCTGGAAAAAAAAATCACCAGCACATTGTAATACGTAGATTGGCAAAGGTTAAATTGATCTTCAGGTTAAATAAGCTGGGGGATGAATCTTCAGGCGAGCCAAACATTAACATTTTCCAGAGGTTAATTAGATGGTTGCTGCCTTATTTACCAATACATTTTAACGGTGTCTATATATAGATCTCAACATTTATTTTAGGAACCCGGTGTAATTTGTTTTTTTTGTTTTACAAGTAGACAACCAACGAACCTCTAGGTTAGATTACGTTACGGTGTTAGGTTACTCTACGGTGTTTGGTTAGTTTTGGTTGTTGAGCAATGTGTTTTTCCGGTGGTAAAATCCATGGTTGTCCACTTAAAAATTACCAGGAACCGTTGATGTTACTGAATTTAATATATACTGTCTTCTGAAACACGTCAACCTCGACCTACTGAAACGTCTCGTCTCTCCTCACCGGGCGCCCAGCCTAGCCTCGCCCGGCGCCCAGCCTAGCCTCGCCCGGCGCCCAGCCTCCCTGACCTGACCTCGCCCCTTGCCCTACCCTGCTCCTTGCCCGGCTACTTACCTCGCCCTGCCCTGCCCTCTACCTCGCCCCGCCCGGCTCCCTTACCTCGCCCCGCCCGGCTCCCTTACCTCGCCCCGCCCGGCTCCCTACCTTACCTTACCTCGCCTCGCCTGCCTCGCTCCCCACACCCACCCCACACCCTGCTCCCACCCCCCCCCCCCCTGCCCTGGCCCTGCTCCTGCCCGCCCTGCCCGCTTCCCGCTCCGCCCCGCTTCTGCCCTGCCCCACCTCACCACACCTCACCCTGCCCCCCACCTCGCCCCTGGTCTGCTCCCTACTCCCCGCCTCAGTCTCCGCCCGGTTCACTCCTTGCTCCTGCCCTCAGTCTGGCTCCTCTCACTCCTACCTCCCGCCCCTGTCCGGCTCCCCACCTTACCTCGCCCCGCCTGTGCTGGCTCCCCCACCTTAATCCCCGCCCTGCCCGGCTCCCTCACCTTAACTCCGCCCCGCCCGGCTCCCACCTTAACCCGCCCCTGCCTGGCTCCCTCTACCTTAATCCCCGCCCTGCCCGGCTCCTCACCTTAACCTGCCCCGCCTGGCTCCCTACTCCAACTCGCCCTGCCCGGCTCCCTACCTTAACCTCAGTTCTGGCCCGGTTCCCCACCTTACCTCAGCCCTGCCTGGCTCCCTCACTCCATCCCGGCCCTGCCCGGCTCCCCTCACCTTGCCTTGCCCGGCCCCGCCCGGCTCCCTACCTTACCTCGCGTCGCCCCGCCCGGCTAAAACCCGTAATAAATTCTGTTTCAACTCCCAGAAATCGTAGTTAAAGAGTAAGCAAAGAACTAGCCAGTAAAATATGTCAATTCCGCAAAAAAAATAGTTACATATTTTTGTTAAACCGAGTCATTATGGCGCAGTTTTAAATGCAGAGTACAGTAGTGGTGATGAACGTTTTGGGAAATGCGTAGTTATTGAGTTATGACCACCCGGCTCCGTCATAAGTGGGTCGAGCTTCGAAGCAGAGGGAAATGTGAAATAAAATAAATACAGTAATCTAACGCAATCTGGTCATTGTACTCACTTACTGGTTAATTATTACGTGAATACGGATGTATGATTTACGCTCGTTACCTTCCGGCTTATAGTTCAGGCTCGTTTGTCATGACTCATTTGGCGGTATATTTGCCTAAAACATTAAAAATTACTGGTTAGAAGTTAGAGAAACGCTTAATATAATACTAAACCATCTTAATGTATTAGTTTAAGCTGCAAAGTAGGTACCATAGGCCTTACAGCCCAGTGAAACTTTGGGGTGGGTACGACCCAATGAGGCAAGTGAATTGCTCCAACAACCGGCCGGCAACTTTTCTTACTTAAATCAGCTTTTATTACGCCTTAATTAACTATATTAAACACTATCCTAAAGAATATCCGAGTTATCTGGCCACTTTGCATACACACGATCGGGGAAAATATTTACACGTATATAATGGAGACTAGAGTTGTGGGGGTGTGAGAGCTTACCTGCCTGTCAGCTGCAGCTGGTGAGTGGTGAGTGGTCGGTGAAGAAAGAGGTAGGGGCGGGTTAGTCGAGCCATTTTATACGAAGGTTCAGAGTGACGTCACGAAGGTTCATTGAATCATTTTGATGCTTCATTGAGGCATTCGAAGCTTCGAAAACTAATATACGTTAAAATACGTATAAACGTCAAATTTGTGGTCTAATTTCACTTTTGATTCACTTTTAGGATATAATACAACGAAAAGAGCCGGGAATCGAACTCCTGGTTACCTACCCACCCCCTACCT
>NW_024725031.1:1247660-1260248 GCF_018991925.1 Homarus americanus | reverse complement strand
GTGTGTGTGTGTTGGAGGACTGTGTGTGTGGGGGTTGGTGGGGGTGTGTGTGTGTTGGAGGACTGTGTGTGTGTGTTGGAGGACTGTGTGTGTGTGTTGGAGGACTGTGTGTGTGTGTTGGAGGACTGTGTGTGTGCGCGTTGGAGGAATGTGTGTGTGTTGGAGGGCTCGGTATTATTGCAGTTTCGGCCAGTACACGCCTGACTTTTAACCATCCCCAACCTTTAGATCTCCTTATTGGAGTATTTCTAACACCATTTTAACCAGGGAGCAAAGAATGTCAGAAAGGAGTTTTAAAGATTTCCATGCTTTTTTTTTGGGGGGGGGGATATAATTCTAAAGAGGGTGCTTTCCCCTGGAAATTAAGGCCACATTTCATTGAATCGACCCAAAATACACAGGATAAACGAATTTCTAAACTACGAGGGCATATTCGACGAAACTGCAATTTTACAATGGGCTCTGGAGAGCTGTTTGGACTGTCTAGATAAACTGAGCTGGGAGTCAAATTAAGATTAGCTGTAGAGATTTGGGAAAGCTTAATAAAGTGCTATAAAAATGTACAGGACTAAATGCCATTTAGTTACAGTATTAGTGAGCATTAGTACGTAGTAGTAATGTGATTAATAGTAAGTAAAGCTGGTTGTTAGTAGGTGGGTTTTAACTAACAAATTAACTAACCTAATCAGCCTAACAGATTAAATGTAACTAATCAAGACTAACCCAAATTAATATTAAGTTACCTATTATATAGTTTATATATTGGATAACAAATATATTAAAGAATGTAACTTAAAATTTGCCACAAGTTAACTGATCATGAATTCAGAAAGTTAAGCTAGAAAAAATTTCACTTGTTTAAATTATTAAAAATCAATAGCTTGCGTACTTTGCAGTTTCCTTTTCAAAATCTAATCGTGAACTGTACTGACTTTCTCCTCAGGTTAAGCTGGCCAGAAGTAACATCATACTGAACCTAAGGAGAAATAACTTAAAATGCCAGAACAGGTAAAGTCAACTTACGGAGTTTTATTTAGGCAAGGGAAGCTTGTGGGACTTGTGAAATCATTAAACATTGTGTGGGTGTGGCTTGTTGTAATTAGGGTGGGGGGGGGACAATATGGCTTGTGTGTTGGCATATGGGGTGAGCAGGTGTGTTGGTTAAGTTTTTCATTCAAGCTAAATGTGACCAAGTTGTCAAGGGGAATACCTAAGGGGGCTTGAGGGGTGGGAGGAAGGGAGGGAGGATTCAGTAAGTGAACAGTGGTAAACTGTTGTGTATGAAGCAGTGTGGAGAGATTTAGTAGTGTAGCAGTATTGGTGATGAAGGCTTGTTATGATTGGTTATACTATTGTTGTGGTAAATGTTAGTTGTTGAGGTATCAAGAAAACTAAAACACTAATGCAACTTAAAATAAGATCTTTTGTAGATAAGGTATTAAAATAAACAATTGGGGATAGTATAAGTACATGTAGTCTGGTGGTAGATGGAAATTGTATGTTTAATCTTCATTGTACATAAATTACAACTTTAAACATGTTGCAGGTGACAGCTGACGTACGTGAATGCCAATGTAGAGGAAGTGACCGACACCTTGAGCAAGATGTAACACCCAGCATGTTACTTAAGCCTTCTTAGGTAAATTACTTATGTACCTTAGTATGGCCATCCCCAAAAACTAATGGAAGTAAGACTCAAGAGGAGGGACTTACTTTGTGTGAAGGGTTGGAAAGGAGGAGCATTGGGCGGTGGAGGGGCGCTCGTACAGTGCAGGGGCGCTCGTACAATGGGGGGGGGGCCTCGTACAGTGGGGGTGGGGGCCTCGTATAGTGGACGGGCGCTCGTACAGTGGGGGTGGGTGCCTCGTACAGTGGGGGCCTCGTATAGTGGACGGGCGCTCGTACAGTGGGGGCGCTCATGCATGGATGGTGGTGTGCTCAAGCAATGGTGAATGGAGTGCACGTTAAAAATGTGATGCAAAAAATAGCATGTACTATGAAGGCATGTGGGGGATGATGCCTAAATGAAGACTGCTGCAGCCAAAAGGGAGAAGGACAATGCTCCTGTGTAAGGTGATATAGGAGGGTGTTTGAGTGTATGGATATATCACATATATATAAGAATGCAAGTTTAGATTCCAAGAAATTCTGGAGTAAATGTTGTGTATTGGTAGTAATACATTAAGGCTAATTAAGATTGATCTAAATCCAAACCATGTTGCAGGTGGTTGGTGTACAAGATAGATGGATCAGACACAACAAGGTGACCACGGCTGTCTAGCATCCCACACCTTGAGGACTACCACCTTACTAAGAAAGAACAGAATTGGTGTTCTGTACACTACTGTAAGAATAGTGTACTGCAATGTAAAAGTTAAGTATTAGTGAAACCTTTTTTATATAATTTAGCAAAACTTGATATATTTCTTAAAATAGTGCATTTAAGAACATACAGTACAAGTTAACCTCAATATTGTGTATTGGTTGTGATATAAAATAGCTTAATTAATTCAGATGTAGAGTATCTAAAAACAAATATAATCATGTTGCAGGTGGTTGGTGTACAAGATAGATGGACCAGACACAACAAGGTGACCACAACTGTCTAGCATCCGACACCATGAGGACTACCACCTTACTAAGAAAGAACAGAATTGGTGTTCTGTACACCACTGTTAAGAATAGTGTACTGTAATGTAAAAGTTAAGTATTACTGAAACCTTTTTTATATAATTTAGCAAAACTTGATATATTACTTAAAATAGTGCATTTAAGAACATACAGTACAAGTTAACCTCAATATTGTGTATTGGTTGTGATATAAAATAGCTTAATTAATTCAGATGTAGAGTATCTAAAAACAAATATAATCATGTTGCAGGTGGTTGGTGTACAAGATAGATGGACCAGACACAACAAGGTGACCACTACTGTCCAGCATCCCACACCTTGAGGACTACCACCTTACTAAGAAAGAACAGAATTGGTGTTCTGTACACTACTGTTAAGAATAGTGTACTGTAATGTAAAAGTTAAGTATTACTGAAACCTTTTTTATATAATTTAGCAAAACTTGATATATTACTTAAAATAGTGCATTTAAGAACATACAGTACAAGTTAACCTCAATATTGTGTATTGGTTGTGATATAAAATAGCTTAATTAATTCAGATGTAGAGTATCTAAAAACAAATATAATCATGTTGCAGGTGGTTGGTGTACAAGATAGATGGACCAGACACAACAAGGTGACCACTACTGTCCAGCATCCCACACCTTGAGGACTACCACCTTACTAAGAAAGAACAGAATTGGTGTTCTGTACACTACTGTTAAGAATAGTGTACTGTAATGTAAAAGTTAAGTATTACTGAAACCTTTTTTATATAATTTAGCAAAACTTGATATATTACTTAAAATAGTGCATTTAAGAACATACAGTACAAGTTAACCTCAATATTGTGTATTGGTTGATATAAAATAGCTTAATTAATTCAGATGTAGAGTATCTAAAAACAAATATAATCATGTTGCAGGTGGTTGGTGTACAAGATAGATGGACCAGACACAACAAGGTGACCACGACTGTCTAGCATCCCACACCTTGAGGACTACCACCTTACTAAGAAAGAACAGAATTGGTGTTCTGTACACTACTGTTAAGAATAGTGTACTGTAATGTAAAAGTTAAGTATTACTGAAACCTTTTTTATATAATTTAGCAAAACTTGATATATTACTTAAAATAGTGCATTTAAGAACATACAGTACAAGTTAACCTCAATATTGTGTATTGGTTGTGATATAAAATAGCTTAATTAATTCAGATGTAGAGTATCTAAAAACAAATATAATCATGTTGCAGGTGGTTGGTGTACAAGATAGATGGACCAGACACAACAAGGTGACCACGACTGTCTAGCATCCCACACCTTGAGGACTACCACCTTACTAAGAAAGAACAGAATTGGTGTTCTGTACACTACTGTAAGAATAGTGTACTGTGAAAGTTAAGTATTACGGAAATATTTTTGTTATAATTTAGCAAAACTTGAGAAAATACTTAAAGTACTGTACTAATGCATTCAAGACTGTAGGAGTGGACCTTGATTAAAGCCACACAAAGTATTAAAAATAACAAGATACATTATGTACAGTAGCATTATTAACTACAGTGGTAGTCACAGTTTTGTTGTGGTTGCAAAAAATTTCCATTTTATAATACTGTATATTTTTCGTCCACAGGTGAAGTATCAGCAAGGTGTACAACGAGATACACGGACATCAATCAAACGGATTGTGAGAGGTTTGAATATCTCGCACGGATCCATTTCTCTTAGTGGTTTGTAAAATTAAGTGTAATATGTAATTGTTGTTCAGTGTGGGAAGGCCTCTGGTGGCTTGTTGAGGGATGGCGTTTGTACCAGGGGGAGGCGTTTGTACCGGGGGAGGCGTTTGTACCGGGGGAGGCGTTTGTACCGGGGGAGGCGTTTGTACCGGGGGAGGCGTTTGTACCGTTTGGTAGAGGCACTTGCACTGGTAGAGGCACTTGCACTGGTAGAGGCACTTGCACTGGGAGGTGTTTGTAATGGTTTGTACTCCTACAATGTCTGTGTATAACAAAATAAATAAATATTGAATGAACTTTACGTTTCATATTCCGAAGTTGAATGATAATGATCTAAATAAACCACAAGTACAGTAGAACTGTAAACTATACCTGAAACATGAACTAAAGTGATCAACTTGGATACACCCACATGATGGCTTCTGGGTAACTTAGAACATGATATATACATTAATTACATATAATTATCACCAATTGACATCAAAGTGCCATTCGTTGTATGTACAACTGTTACAAACTAATGCCCATGTGATGCCCTATTGGGTACATGCAATCAAAACTACTAGATACCCACAGATGGCACAAATAATGCATTTGAGTCACCGACGCCTCGGACAAAGGATTTTGACAACCTTACCGAGAGAACGGACGTCTCGTGTTCATTTTGAAATTCATCGGCCATGACCGTAAGGAACATTTTTGATTGCATACATACTATTAATTTGAAAGTATTGTATATATACAGTAAATGGAAGTAAAGTACAGTAAGAATTTTACTTACTAAATGTTGACAATCTGGACACTGCACACCAATTGCTGAATGGAAGTGTTTTACCTGAAAATATAGAAGAAAAAATCTTGTAAAATTGTAATAAACAACTTATGAACCCCCCTCCCCCTAAAGACTTGGTAACTTGGGTAAATTTAGAAATATATATGTACTGTGCCTGGCCAAAATTATTCACAAAGTACAAGACTTCCATTATTATCTAAAGCTAAATTTTGTGTAGGACCAAAACCTGACAAGATACTTTATAAAACCTTGAGGTCTAGTGAAATAAACTCACCTTATGTGGAGTCTGCAATATAAAGGTTGAATTGAGAAATCCACAACCGCTGGTAATGTGACGGCCTCACCATCACTGATGTATCTGCCGAGAAAAAATAATGGTAGTGGTACTGTAATGTGATTTCACGGGACACGGGAGAAAGATATCTAGTGATGTTGCCAATCATTCCAAGTTTTTTCTGTGCTAATATTTGGTAATGTAGGTTTAAGAGAACATAAGACTGCAGGAATGGCCAGTAAATTAATATATACTGTACCTAGACAATGCAGGTATAAAATGAGGCTATATGACCAAGGATATTTTGCATTTCTGTATCAACTTCTGGACTGTTATTGTATACATATGAAAATAAAAAATATACTGTATATTCAATTCTTTATTTTTTATTACCTATCTACAAAGATATAAAATCATAGTACACAATGTACAGTACATATGTAATTTCTTTTTTCTCTGTTGCTGACAGAAGATATTACCTTTTTTCAGAAGAATTTATATTGTAAGTGTTTGTTAGATGGCAATGGTAGATACAACACTGCAGTAGCCCTCCTCCTTTATCCGGGCTTGGGACCGGCATGTTCGGCTGAACAAGGCGGAGTTACTACTGTGCATTCTACGTCTAACTACGGTGCTGTTAGTACTATCAACTATAACAAAATAAATTTTACCTTTATTACCTCCAAGAAGCACCTTGTAGGTCCACAGTCAGCCACGCCTTCACTTCAGTCAGACGTTCACCTCGGAGGCACACAATCTGAAAGAAATGAGAAAACCTTAGTCCCATCCACACACATTAAAGGTGTGAGAGAGGGTGAGTGTATGGATGGGAGTGAGGGTGTGTATGGGAGGGCCTCCCCCACACACCCTCACTCCCATCCATACACTCACCCTCTCTCACACCTTTCCTTATACCCAACACTCCCTCCCAAACACCCCAACCCTCCCTCCCACCCCACCTCCCTCCCATCGCACCTCTTCTCCCACCCAACCCCCCTCCTACACCACCTCCCCTCCAACCCAACTCACCTACCTACCCATCCCACCTCCCTTCCCACCCACCCAACCTTTTGGGTGTGTGGATGGAAGGAAAGGTTTGTCGATGGAAGGTAGTGTTTGTGGATGGGAAGAAGAGTGTGTGGATGGGGAGAAGAGTGTGTGGATGGGGAGAAGAGTGTGTGGATGGGGAGAAGAGAGTGTGGATGGGAGGAAGAGGGTGTGGTTGGGAATAAGGGTGTGGTGTGCCATACCCTCCTCCATGTAAACACAGCAGCAAAAAATATTTTGAGGAAAATTGGTTTGTATTGCTGTAATATTGTATTGTCAGGACTCATTTGTGTTTGAATATGAATGATAAGTGTGCAGGGATTATGGTGTTGTAAGAGAGAGAGAGCCTTATAATAGTTGTGAGGACATTTTGGACAAGGTAAGAGACTTGCTGTGTGTGGTGGCAGGAGCAACAGGTAGGCAGGGGTTATATGACTATTTTATCCTCAGTTATATATCATATTATTGTATATGAATTATGTGAATAATTATTATTCAATATATTTATGAATGATTTTACTGTATAAATTTGTTTCAATTTACTAATATTACCAATATAACTTAAATAACTAAGAAATTATAAATATAATATAATATCTTGAAGGTTCTAAAATAAAACAAAGTTCTTCTGGCCACAGAAAATACTACATATTATTTTATTGATAACTTTAAACTATTGTAACAAAATCGACCAAGTAGAGATAGGAACATGTAAAATTAATGATTAGGAAGATAAAACATGATTATATTATAAATAAATTTATTAAGAAAACCAACAGCTCAATGTTTCACGGTTATGATACAGTTTAGGTATCAGGTATAGACTAAAAAATTTTTATCTCATTTAACCTAACCCAAGCTAACCTAACCCAATCCAACCTACATCATTATATGTCCATAAGAGAAGTGTGACATCTTGGAGTATCATAAGGGAGATAATGATTAAGCATTTAACATTTAAGTTATTATGTAATGACAAGTGTAATAATGCCCACAGCCATCCTGTCCACAATCCCATTAAAATCGTAGTAAAATCATACAAAATCTCCGCAGCTAACGTTCAAATACCCTTTGGTTATTTGCCCAGCCACTACATTCAAATAACACCTTCATAACTTGTACTGAGCCATTATTGGGTAGTAGTGGTGGAGTCACTTAGTACCAGAGTACTGTGTTTATATTTGATTCATATTATCCACAGTTGTTCTGTGGATGATGTAGTATTTATGGTAAAATTTCACTTGTTACCACCAAGCATTTGGAAGTTGAAATTATGCTTGATGGATGTAAAATGTTATGTAGATTTGATTGTATTGTTTGCAATTTTTTGGTACAAATTTATAATTAAAAAGTTATGATTTTAGGGGAAAATTTGACATTTCCTACGAACTTATAGGACAAGCGTGTACAGTGGATGTCATAAATTTGTATTAGTATATATGTATACCGTACTGAATGCACCAGTATAGAATATATAACCTAACCTAATCAAACCTAACCTAACCCATGGACTATACCAAGATCTGATTGGTTAACAAACCAGCTACTAAAATGTAAAATATCTCACTTATACAGTACTTAATTTGTGACAGAAATGCCATATTAAAAAAGTGTTTTAGAATGATCTAAACTACTGATTGTAACCATAAAATTATCAAAAAATTTGGGTGGCAACAAATGACATAATATCATATTAACTAATAAAAATTAACACAACTTTTTATTTTAATTATAAGTACCAGTTTTTCTTTTATCTCTTCCCTATGAACATAAATCACCTGTAATGGGCAGGGCATGAAAGATGACGGAGAGTATGAGGTAAAGCACAGTGAAGAACTGATTACGTGACACTAAAATGATGTCTCCACGTGCTTTGACACAGAGAAATTAACTATTTACAGTAAACAATCTACCAAAATATATGACGTGGCAGCCCGTGTTGTCGTCCGCTCTTAAACCAATAAACACTGAATTCGGTAATACTATACTTAGCTTGTCAATAAATGACAGAGCCTCATATTGGGGGTTTTATTACCATACATATAAAATGATTACTCTTTTTTCTTATAGGCTTTACTATCCAGATTCATGAGTCTATTATCTCCACAAATCCCTTATTTATTTTTGGTTTGGTTAAGTAAGATCTTAAACCTATTCTATGCACATTATAAATTATGAGAATTATATTGTTGGAATCAAATCCCATAATATGAGTTTAATTACATTTCCAATTTCTTTTGAGTAGTATTGGTTAATGAGTGATACTTATGTTCTTATATTTTATTTTCCCTCCCTAGTTATGACTTCTTCTTGGTGTTGCTGTTTATCAAATCGTAAATTATCTGTAAGACCCATTGTCAGATTTATAGCCGAGTGGGGGGACCTGTTCAACGACCAAGAGGGCCATGATTATTTATTAACTTCTCTGCCATATATGACATTATTAGTTGTAATGTCTATAATGAAACCATTTGGAAATAAAACCAATTATACAACAGAAAACTAACTTTATTTATGAGAACTAATGAGTCAGCTCACAACATTTTATGTATACTGTATATGAACTCATAAATTATTAAACTAGACACACATATATGTAATGATGTTTAAGTATTTAACATAGACAGGAAAGAATTACATAATCTGAAGTACAGCAACGAACTACTGAATGTAAATTAGTTTTTCTCAAATAACCAACAAGATAATAATGAAAACTGATTATGTTTATAAAAAAATTGACAACAGAAATAATGAGAAAATATTCCTTCCAATAATAACGTCTATATACACAGTACTGTACTCGTTATGTGATATTGATAATTAACTCAATAGAATTTAATTTTCCTGCTTTTTCCTCCAAGTTCAATTTCTGTGTAAGGTCTGCCCAAAATACAGTCAAGACCAGGTTACTTTTTCTACGATGAGTCACTGAACGCCTATACGGTGTAAGCACGTGACAGTTGAGAAGGAGTGTTCACATATTGCAGTGCTTGTACCAAATGTGAGGGCAGCTGCATAAAGCTTGTGTATATGAGTTAGTCCATTTCAGAAAGGATATGATATCTTGAAATTTTCACCAATGTTTTTGAGAACTGGGCAATAAAACTCTTCAATAAGTCACTTAGCAACATGACATTCACTTACCAGAAGAGACGACTCAGTGTCGACACCTATGAGTTAAAGCCTATGGGACAAGATTTTCCGGAAGTAATAAACAATTCTTGGATTCTGGCCAACGACTAGAAATGACTGTAAGTAGTCTAATATTATGCTCACCAAACCTAGCATTGAGTTCACCAAGGCAGTTATCTAAAATATAGTAGTACAGTTGATGATGTAAATTAGCTTCACTATGAAAACCATGAACATTAGAATGTCTTACAGTTGTTTCAGTCACTGTTAAGTATTGGAGCATTTTGTGTTTATGCCAACAGATCCAAAGGCAGTCCTGGTGGATCAGGTTTCCAATCTAAATCATTGGAACAATTCATTGGTTGGGGTATCCGCCCTATGGCAGTTCCCAGGAATATAAAAACATTTTCACTCTCCAAAATTTGGTACAGCATATTAAGATAGAATATATTCAAAACTTAGGAAATGACTTTGTTGATAAAAGTCTTGTTTCCATATGAATTCAAAGACCATCAGTTATTTACAAATGTGATCATGAGCACGCAGCCATGCATCAGCCAACACAGTCCCACCAATACTGGAGTCTCGGGTACAGCAGACAGTGTTTTAGAGAAGAAACAACAACATCTACTTATAGAAAACCTCTACAAGTAGATGGTGCCTGTACTGTATAGATAGAGATAACACCAGAGAGAGAAATAAGGAAGGTTTACATCTGTATTCCTTTACTTTGCTGGAGACAAACTGGGTCATGATAAAAAAGGAAGTGGCTACTGTTCCTGGCTGGTCACACTGGAGGTTATGTGAGAGGGTTATGCCTCTCAGTCACTGCTGACTTCTTAGAAGTGCCACACAGCCCTCAGCCTCTCTCACCTTCGGTGACTGGGGACAGGCTGAACAACTGAGCAACGATTAATGTCATCAATGACGGCCCCGTTAAGGTATGGGGAGCTATTTCCCATGCCAAAGTATAACATATGAACAAGAATGACATTAAAGAACTCATAGAAGAAGAAATAGACGTGCAGAGAAAAATTAAGAGACCCAACAGAAAATCCACCTCGGTTCTAGTTGGATTTTTCCATAAACTTCCAGAGACAGTCACACTGGGATGGGACACTGTCTGAGTGAGATCTTACGTGCCATGACAGACCAGATGCTTCAAGTGTCAGCGGTACAGTCACCCACCCAAAAAATGCAAGGCCCCAGAAGATGTGTGCTACAGATGTGTGTCTTCTGGACACCAGCATGATGACTGTAAGATCAAGAACAAGAAATGCACTGCCTGTGGTGGTCCTCACTAATCCTCTGACCAGGAGGGTCCCAAATGGAGGGAAGAGTGAAGGTGAAGCACAACAAGAACCTCTCCTACAAGGATGTACTCCTCTTGTGAAGGAAATTAGGCAACAAAGACCATTCCGAACCTGAAAACCTTCAAGAACAAGAAGGAACAGGTCAAGGAGAACCATAAGATAACTCAGAGCAAGAAACACAAGATGAAGCAGAAAATAAAAAGCAAGATCAAGAAAATGAGAAAGAAAAAGGATGGAAAGACATCAAAAAGAAGAAAAACAAAAGGAAGAGGCTACAGTAAACCCACGACTTACGACGGGGTTAGGGACCCAAATCCAGGTCGTAAGTTGAAATGGTCGTAAGTCAAAAATGCTTAAATATACATAGAAAATCTAAAATGGGTGACTCTTTTTCTTCTCAGCACCACAAAACTCTCACTTTTAAGCTTGCCAGCCATTTTAAAGTGAATTACAAATGAAAATTTTGTCAGCACACAGTGCAATCACTGACGTTGGGACTCGAAAATACGTAATTTGAAAAAATTTTGGACCGACCGAGGAGGTCAAATGTCTGGGTGATCGTAGGTCGTAAGTCGGGGAGGAGCTGTAATCTATATGATGAAGAAGAAGACCCCACCACTAACACCAATGGTAGGAGACTTATATCACTTCTCAGTGCATATGAAGATGTTAGGTTAGGTTATGACTCAACCTAATGGAAATGTAACTGAGAAAGGAATTAGAATTAACAACTGGGCATCCATTCTACAAACAGAATTAGTTGCCATACTTTCAGCCATTAAACTTATTTAAATCACCATCACCGACAGTCTCATCATCACTGACTCTCTATCCTGCTTGCTCTTCACACCCTTAAGTTGTCACACATTTGTCTATGAAGCCAGACACAAATGTGGACCTTGTTGATGGAGGTGTCAAGATCAAACTGTTGTTGACCCCTTCTCACACAGGCCTCAAAGAACATGACAGAGTTGATGCCCTCGCCAAACTCGCGTCTAACAAAGACACTGTTGAACACAATTTGGGTCTGTCAAAAAGAACCCTTAAAACTGTTACTAGGAAAGAACAGATTGATGAATTTGATGCAAGCAGACAAGTGCAAACAGGCATTAGTCAATACAGTGTTTTTCCATGATGAGAAGTATCAAGTGAAACATGTATATGGAGCAGGGAACTAGATCACTAGATTACAAGATAATGTAACTGCTAAAGTAAGATAAGGATATAAGTACCTCTGGCAGTATATTCCTCAAGCAGATGTGAAAAAAACTAAATGCAAAGTGTGTGATCAAACAAATGACCACAAACTGGAATACCATGTCCTTGACTGTGTGAACACAGAACCTTTTACGGACAGGTCCAAACACACTATGTGTGAAATGGACAACACTTTATCTCTAAATGGCAAGATAGCCGATATATTAAGACTGCATCCACTTTTTTGCACTCAGCTGGTATATCATTTCCCATCTATAGAATCAAACACACAATATGCTTGAATATTTCTCATGCAAATGCGAATAACAAAGTGTGTGGCCAGGCATATTGCCTCACTGTTGTACTCAGGCAGTTGTGAATAAGTTACCCTCGATGTACAAAAATAAAACAAACAATGTATTTGAAATACTCCGTAACATTTAATGTCATAATGTCCTGACCACTGGGGTTAGTTATCCAGAC
>NW_024725031.1:1230173-1247560 GCF_018991925.1 Homarus americanus | reverse complement strand
TCCTAAGTAGATTATCTTAGAAAACGGGAAATTTGGCATTGCAGAAAATGGGAAATATTTCTGCAGGAAAGTTGGTTATCTACTTATCATAAAACAGAAATTTGTATCAAAAGAAAATGGGAAATATCTACTTTCAGAAGTTGGTTATCTACTTTTTAGTAGATATCTATTTTCTGGGAAATGAATTCAACTTTATGGAAGTAGATTGTCGATTTTGTGTGATGTCATTTTTTTCCAGTAGATAAACAACTTTCAGAGGTAATATTTTGGTTTTCTGTAGATTTCATAAAGTCGATGAAATGTAGATGAAGTAGATGTTTGTTCGAGGACAGTTCAGGAGTGGGCAAAGGTGGGCAGGCTGTGGCCTCCATATTACAATGTTTTTATTCATTTTAATTTCAATTGTTTATTCGTTGATAGAGAAATGGGATCTAGTGCTGTCACTAGGTTCCTATTCAATGACACCAGAAGCATCTGGCAAATTAGTGACAAGTATATACAGTATAAATATTATAAGGGCTTACTAGCCTAAGGAAGGAAGGATATTCCTTTAACACATAATCATGTGTGAACAAAGAATCATTTCTCTGTAATAAATAATAATATATTCTTTTCTGTAGTCTCTTGAAAATTTTGACATGTGCAGTAGTAGCTATATCAGGGCAGGTCGACTTGAAACCATAGATGACTCCAGTCATGTCTCACTTTGTTTGTGTGTGTGTGTGTTTTGGGAATTTGTACACTATCAATAAATATACAGTTAATTAAAATTTCTCAATGTTCTAATTTCCTCAATATAACTGCATATGGCTTCAAAATTCTCCAAAAGTGTTCAAATTTCAAAAATTTTTCCTGAAGCTTAGCGCCCGCCAAATTCCCAGATGTTTAGGCTCCTTCTCACCACCCACCCTCTTGGGTAGTTATAATGAGGGGCCTCCACAAAGGTTGCCCATGAGCCTCCATAAGTCTAAATCCGGCACTGTTAGTATCTCCCCAAAAGTCGATAATCCACTTCCACAAGGGAGGGAGGGTGGTATGTGGAGGAGGTGAGATGTGGAGGAGGAGGTTGGTGTGGAGGAGGAAGTTGCTGTGGAGGTGGGAGGGAGGGATGAGTGTGTGGAGGGGAGAAAGAAGGAGGGAGGTGTGGAGGGAGGAGGAGGTGTGGAGGAGATGGTATGTGGAGGGGAGAAAAGATGTGGAGGGATGTGGGTGAAGGGGAGGTGTGTGGATGGAGGGAGGGAGGGGGCAGGGTATGGAGGGAGGGAGGGTATTTGAATGGGGAGGGAGAGAGAGGTGTGAGGAGGAAGGTGGTGAGTGGGGAGGAGATGTGAGCATGTGGAGGATGGGAGGTATTTGTGGAGGGAAGGTGAGGTGTGGAGGGAGGGAGGGGTGGGAGGAGGTGGTGTGGAGGGGAGGAGGGAGGAGGTGTGTGGAGGTGGTGTGAGGAGGGAAGAGTGATATGTGAGGAGGGAGAGAATGGTATGTGAGAGGTATGTGGAGGGAAGGAAGGAAGGGGAAGAGGTTGTTGTGGAGGGAGAAGGTGGTATGTGGAGGGAGGGAGAAGGTGGTGTGGAGGAGGAGGGTGGGAGAGGAGGGATGGCATGTGGAAGAAAGATGTGGAGGGAGAGTGTGTGGAGGGAGAGGGTGGTATGTGGAGGGGAGGAGGGGGAAGAGGTGGTATGTGGAGAGGGAGGGAGAGGTGGGTATGTGGAGGGGGAGGAGGGTGGTATGTGGAGGGGGGAGGGGAGGGAAGGAAGAGGTGGGTGGAGGGAGGGAGGGTAGTATGTGGAGGAGGAGGGTAGTATGTGGAGGAGGTGGTATGTGGAGAGGGAGGAGGTGGTATGTGGAGGGGGAGGGAGGGGTAGTATGGAGGAGGGAGAGGTGGTATGTGGAGGGGGAGAGGTGGTAGGTGGAGGGAGGGTAGTATGTGGGAGGGAGGGAGGAGTAGTATGTGGGAGGGAGGGGAGAGGTAGTATGTGGGAGGAGGGGAGAGGTGGTATGGAGGGAGTGAAGAGGTGGTATGTGAGGGGAAGGAGAGGTGATATGTGGAGGGGAGGGGAGGGAAGGGAAGAGGTAGGGTGGAGGGGAGGGAGGGTGGTGGGGGAGGGGAGGGGAGAGGTAGGGAAGGGGAGGGAGGGGAGAGGTGGTAAGGGGGAGGGGAGGGGAGAGGTATAAGGTGTGGGAGGGAAGAGGTGGTATGTGGAGGGAGGGAAGGAGAGGTGGGGAAGGGAGGGAGGGGAGGGGAAGGAAGAGGTAGGTGGAGGGGAGGGGAGGGGTGGGTATGTGGGAGGGAGGGGGGTGTGGGAGGGGAGGGGAGGGGAGGGGGATGGAGGAGGGGAGGGGTAGTATGTGGAGGGGAGGGAGGTGGTATGTGGGAGGGAGGGAGAGGTAAGGGGAGGGAGGGAGGGAGAGGTGGTATGGGAGTGGGAGGGAGGGAGAGGTGGTGAAGGTGGAGGGGAGGGAGGGGGTATGTGGAGGAGGGAGAGGTGGGTGTGGGGAGGAGGGGAGGAAGGAAGAGGTAGGTGGAGGGGAGGGGAGGGGAGGGGAGGAGGGAAGGAAGAGGAGGTGGAGGGAGGGGAGGGGTGGTATGTGTGGGAGGGGAGGGAAGGAAGAGGTAGGGTGGGAGGGAGGGAGGGGTATATGGGAGGGGAGGGGAGAGGGGGTGGGAGGTGGGGAGGGGAGGGAGGGGAAGGAAGAGGTAGGTGGGAGGGAGGGAGGGAAGAAGAGGTAGGGGTAAGGGAGGGGAGGGGAGAGGGTAAGGGGGAGGGGAGGAGGGAGAGGTGGTGGGGAGGGAAGGAAGAGGTAGGTGGGAGGGAGGGAGGGGTATGTGGGAGAGGGGAGGGGAGAGGTGGCAGAGGGGAGGGGAGAGGTGGTGGGTGTGGGAGGGAGGGAGGGAAGAGGTAGGTGGAGGGGAGGGGAGGGGTAGTATGTGGAGGGGAGGGGTGAGGGAAGGGAGGGAGGGAGAGGTATGTGGAGGGGAGGGAGGGAAGGAAGAGGTAAGGAGGGGGAGGGGTAGTATGTGGAGGAGGGAGAGGTGGTAAGGAGGGAGTGAGGGGTAGGCGTGGATGGATGGAGGGAGTAGGTATGTGGATGGATGGAGGGTGGTGGTATGTGGAGGGAGGGAGGTGGTATGTGTGGAGGGAGGGAGGTGGTAAGGTGTGGAGGGAGGAGAGGTGGTAAGGGAGGGAGGGAGGGAGAGGTGGTGTGGAGGGAGGGAGGCAGTATGTGGAGGGAGGGAAGAGGTAGGTGGAGGGAGGGAAGGGTAGTATGTGGAGGGAGGGAGAGGTGGTATGTGGAGGGAGGGAGGGGTAGTATGTGGAGGGTGGGAGAGGTGGTATGTGGAGGGAGGGAGAGAGATGTGGTAGGTGGAGGGAGTTACCCCTTATGGGATTTTTGGTCAAAAATACTTTTTCTCTCAGAACTAAAATATGGCCTAACTATTTAAGTACATCCAGAATAATACACAAGCACCAAGAAATGACCTCGAAAACCCATAAGTGGCGAGTAATTAGCATTGCAAAAGTAATTAAAATTTTCTAAAAATCATTTGAACAAGCAATAATCCAGATATTAAATTTTGGTTAACAGATCCTTAAGCAGCATGTTCCTAAGTTTCTTGCATGCTGAATATCTTCCCATTTCTTACCCTCACTCACTAAGGTGATCCTGAGTGGACAGGGCTTGTCCTCCTATCTTTGCCCTAGCCTCCTCACATCCTGAGTGGGAGCCGAGAAATTCAACGCCTCATCACAAATACTTGTATTCTGAAATTTCAACTTGTCGTGTGTTTTCCTCGTTTCAGCTTCCTCTGACTAGCTCTCAGGGACTCCAAACTCTATTATCTTGTTCCTACGCTCTGAACGTTCCCGTTTCTTCTCTTCTTCCATATTAGTAGGTCTACTAGTTGTCAACTCATTAACACATTTCTGCAAAGTCCGTAGCCACTGGCAGACCTTGTCATCTTATGAACCAGTTGGGAATAATGTTACTGTATCTTGGGAAGGAGTCTTGGTGTCAAAGGCTATTTCATTCCTTGACCTAATTTTAAACCAAAATCTATAGATCATACAAAGATTAGGCACCTCAGCTTATTTCACCTGATGATTAATCATCCTACTGCTACCTGGGAAAGGGGGTGGGGGTTTAGGTTGGGTTGGGATAGGTTTGGTTTGGTTAGCTTAGCATGAGTGTATTATCAGCAAGTGTAAGAAATAAGATTACAGTATACAGTAATATCTCCCTAAGCCGGAATCCCTCAAACCCGGAACTCTCCAATAGCCGAAATTAAAATTTTCTCGGAAAATCGTTCCCAAAGCCGGGCACATTTTTTGGAAAATTTAGAGAAAATTTCCCAGTACCCGGAAAATTCCAGGGATGGGGGGAGTTTTTTTCCAGGTTTGAGAGATGCAAATCAGTTGCATTTTCCAGAGATTCCGAGAAAATTTTTCCGGTACCTGGAAAATTCCAAGATGGGGGATATTTTTCTGGGTTCAAGAGATGATGTAATGCTCAATTCCTAAGAATGTTTTTCTGTTACCCGGAAGATTCCGGGGATGAGGGATTATTTTCCAGCATTGAGAGATGAAGTACCGGTAATGCATCATTCTGGAACTTCCGAGAACATTTTTCCATTACCCAGATAATTGTGGGGGAGGGATTTTTTTCCGGCATTGAGAGAGTCATCTCGTTACCTGGAAATCACTGTATTTTTGTAATGGCTGACACTAGGTAATATATTGGTGTAATTAGAAGAAATTTACATTCATTATCACCTGTAAATCCGTCTATGCCAGACACATGATATTTCACTGATTTTATTAAATTTAAAGCCTGGCAGAGAAGGACCTCATTGTCAATTATAGTCAAAATGAAAACCTCAGCAAGGCAAAACTAATGATTAACCATCTTGTGGTGACCCTAGTTTATAAACATTAGTGAAGAGAATGTCGCTAAAGATGGGGAGAAAATATACACATTTCTTTTTATATTCAAATATTATTGGAAATTCCAATACTGTATTATAAGTGCCTTCATTTACTTGACTTCTACAATATTGCACTTTAAAATACCATACTACAGACCCCATGCTTTGCTCAATAGCATTTTACTATATAAAAAAAAGAAAAATGAATACAAATAGAAAGAGGGGCTTAGAGAATTCAGACCTACATTTGTATAAAAGCTACCTGTAAATCTGTTCCCATTAGCATATTAAAACATTCAGTACTGAGAATATGAAATTAATCTAATTGATAATACACTATTTACTTTCAACACTAGACTAGAAAGACATTAGAGGTGAAGGAGCATTGTACAATGACTTACAAACCTCTATCACTGGGAACCGACCATTTAATTCACCTAAAATTATGCAAGTACCCAAAATACCTTCACTAGAGGACAAGTTTTGTACCCAAAATACCTTAACTACAGTACAGGCCTCAAACTCAATATATCTTCACTGCAGGGCAAGTCTGTCTTAAATGTCATGGGAAGTGAGGCCTAAAAATTAATCTAAGACCCTCAGTCCATTGTTCAGGTCACCATATGTGATTGAAACATTATACAGTGTAAACCAAGAGGTCTCCAGGTCACAAGAGACAGACTGGTCCCTTAAATCTGAATCACCTATCCTTATCCAGCCTCAGATGCAGGCTGTATTGAAGTGAATCCTGTTATGTGTAATTAGGTGGGTGTAAAACACAATCACCTCAAAATCCCAATGAACAGGTTTTGTTTTGTTTTAAGTGGTGTGTGTCTTTTCTGGTTGGCTACATTATTATTACAATATACAAGTTATACCTGGGATGACAATAAAACTGCTCTATATATCCTGAAAGTCTTAACTAAAATTCACAAGCAGACATTCCATATCAATAAAGTCTTGCTAAGAATAACTACTCAGTACAGTGAAGTTTATCTCTCCAGCACTCTGGAATTTCCTGCTATTTTTTCTACATCACATAACCTTTCATAACATCCCCCTTCAAATACCTTCACTCTTTAGTATGGGGACACCTCACTGAATAGATCTGACAATGACAGTACAGTCATCTCAATATTCCTCGTGCAACTTAAAAAATCTGAACATGGAGTATTCATCATGTGTCAAAAGTCACACAAACAAGGAATGAACCAATATGGCTAAATTCTACATGTCATGTACTGCTTCAATCTGATACACATACATAGATCATAAGACACAACTTTAAAAATGTTCTCCACAAGCAGAGAAAATTTTTGTACATTAGTGACTCACAGACAAATCAAACCCTTAAGCTCACCCATGGAGTTGTCAAAATTGGAGACCTAGAGAGTTTCATTAGTCACTCAAGAATGAGGGATGGAGGGAGGGAGAATCCTTACAACACATCTATGTCAAGTTCTTCATCCACTGCCAGAGCAACACCAAAAGAGGGATGATCTAGACCCTCACATGGCCAAATACTAGTAAATAGTAAAGATTCTCAGAGTAATTGATAAAATAATATGCTACAGTCTTTGTATGTCATTCCCTCTTATTGAACAAAGACACTCTAACTTTGAAGAAATCAAAATAATATTGAATGTATATTGTACTGTATAAACAAGTCACTCTGATGGAAGGTTGTACAGTACATTTATTTACATGAACTATTCTCTCCAGGAATACCATCATCATTATTATGTGTGTCATTTCCAACACTCAGACCAAAGTGACATAATAATTCCATCTTAATCATAACTCAAGCATGTCAAATAAAACTTGAGAATTTCAATCACAGCTCAAAGGTTTCATTTACAATTCCAAAGTTTAAATTAAACCTAAATGATTATATTAATCATCAAGCATTTCAATGAAAATCCAACCATTTCTTACCTAAAGGTTTAAATAATAATTAAAATATTTATATAATAATGTGAATGTTTTACCCACAATTAAAAATATTTCATTACAACTACAGGAGGTCCCCAACTTATGAACGTCCTACTTACGAATGCCCGCTGATACGAACGGGGTTAAACTTGAAATTTAAATATTTTATTTACCTGATGACTTATTTTTTACTTTCATTTACTGTATTTTGTCATTCTATTTTCTTTTGTCTGAAATTAAGTGATCTTAGATGTATATAAGGACTTAGGCTATGATATAGTGGGATCTTAAACATTGTTCTGTAAGTACGGTATGCACATAGCATGTGTTCCGACTTACGTACAAATCCGACTTAAGAACGTCTTCAGTAACAGAACACGTTCGAAACCCGGGGACCCCCTGTACAATACAGTATTTCAATCCCAACCCAAACTTAACTGTGACACTCTTTTAACTCACATGCTTCAACTGCAATTAAAAAATGTCACTTACAATTCAAATGTTTCAGTTACAACTCAGGTGTTTCAATTCCAACTCAAACATTTCAGTTACAATTTGAACCCTCACACCTTAAACCAAATATAATTAAGGCATAATAAGAGGAATTTATAAATGCTGGTTTGGCTGACACTGTAGTGAATCAAATACTACTTCCTGCACAAAATGTGGAGAGGAAGAAAACTGTCTTAGAAAATGTAATATGAGAAGACAGACTTGAGGATAAGTTGTAAAAACACTTCTAATGCTGGTTTGTATATGTAAAGGATGCTGCCTGTCTCAGAAAATGTCATAAAAAGAGAGCAAGGATAAAGATAAATCTTTTGAAGGGAAGAAGAAATAATAAAGACGTCTAAAAAAAATTGAATACTGTACATGTACAAGTGATATCTCCGTAAGCCGGAACAATTGGTACAGAGCACTTCCGGGAATGAGAGATTTCCGGGTAATGAGACGACTCTCTCAAAGCTGGAAAATAATCCGTCATCCCGGAATTTTCCAGTTAACGGAAAAATGTTCTCGGAAGTTCCAGAATGATGCATTACATCATCTCTCTAACCCAGAAAAATAAATCCCATCTCTGGAAATTTTCGGGAGCTGGAAAATTTTTCTCAGAATTTCCGGAAAATGTACCCGATTATCATCTCTTGAACCTGGAAACAAATTCCTCCTCCCCGGAAATTTCCGGGTACTGGGAAAATTTTCTAAAAAATTTCCAGAAAATGTGCCCCTCGGAAAATCGGTCCCAAAGCCGGAATTTCCCAGAAAATTCTGGCTTTGAGAACAATTTTCTGAGAAAATTTCCATTCCAGATATCGTAAACATGGCCCAAAACTTGAGCAACAAAGTATGAATTAATTTATGGCTGAGGAAACAACCAAGAGGCCTGTAAGACATACCACTGCCAAACAACTCATACACAGGACATATCATTGCCTATAAGGTGTGGGAAGTTAGAGAATAAAGAATAGTACTGTACTGTATTTCCCAAATGAACAATATATGGCAGTAAGCAAGGTACACAATGCAGCCTTCCTACCCAATCAGTTCTGTACAAATTTCAAGGTTATCTCGGACCAGTGCAGCTAATTACTGTAAGTCATTAAGTGAACTACAGTTCATGTTTCTCAAGCCCACTCTGGTCACATGGCACAACTAATGAGAATTCACCCCTTGATTACTTGTTAATTTATAAAGGTGGGGATTCAGCACTTGTAGATGTCTTCTCAGCTATCACATGACACTGAAGTATGAAATCCTCCATATATGGCTAATGCAGGTTTGTAAGTGAAGTGCAAGATGAGTGGAAAGGGAGGTGGTGGTGATCTGTCAAACTAACAACTGTATTACACCCAACACTAAGAAGCAAAATTCTAAATAAGATTCCTGAAGTCACACAGCTTCAAAATTTAACTTCTTCCATCAAACATCTTGACACATGTATTCTGGGTGATAATCAAGTCGGGTAGCAAGATCTTACTCTATAAAATTACTGAATAAAAGATACTCTTGGAGGTCTGTTATTATTAATTTGGTTTATTATAATGAGATTCCCAATTCAAGGTTTTGGTAGTCACAATACTGTACTGTATAAGCAACATATTGTCAAGAGAAAAGAGTTAGAATTTTTTTATACCAAGAACTAAAATCACATTTAAAATTTCCAGTGCTTTGTGCAGATTTCCAACTGGGAACTTTAAAGTTAAAAAAAAAAATCTGCCTCAAAAACTTCTTTGAAGTTGGACTCGCATCAGCTGAAAAAGTGTCTTATAGGTGTGTTAAACATCAAGCTTGTAACCAGTGAAAAACTTCTTTCAAGCAAGAAAGAAAGACAGAAAGAAAGAAAGAAAATTTTTGATGTTTTACTAACATTCTTAAAGGACCATTTAATCTAAATCCAAAGCTCTTATTTTCCTCATAACTAAGACATTAGCCTCTTTTTAATTTTAGTGGTCATAACTCAACCACTTGAAATTATCCTATATCAATGCTGAGGTTAGTTTCTGCTCAAAAATTTAAATACAGTATTAAGGACTGAAGGAAAACTGTAGCAACAGTAAAGTAATCTTTATGCTGAACTATTCTTCTGTTGCATATGGGATTAATTCTTCTCATCTTCTCAAGACTTTATATTTCCCCTTTAATATCTGAATCATGACCACAACTCGGAGCTCATACAAAGGAGAGAACTAATTAAGTGATTCCTGGTCCTTCTGTTCATCAGTAACATAGTCCTTGCTTGTCTAATGCCCAGAACTGTACACTGTAAGTACAACTGTACATACACATGACTAACACAAAACAAGATTAAAAATAAATGGTGCTTGAAACTTAAAGTTATCCAAGAAAAGGGCAAAAATCATGAGGGTCCCACTAAATATTTACAAGGGCACATGCTTTAGTAAGGAAATAACACTAAATCTCAGATTGACCAAGAGGATTATCATATCAGTCAACATTATTACTTGTAAGGAGTGGCACTGTGCAAGCAAACAAGTCATAAATTACATGATTATTAGTGAGTACTGTATAAAGAATCAACTTATTATAAGATCATTTCACTTCTTCTCTGGCCACTAACATGGTTCTGTTTATTTCTTGGGTGTGTGACGGCAGTACTTGGAACTTGTACTGTAAATTTATCTACTTGTTTTGGGCAACATTAAGGGGTTTGTTTGGTAGTCAGATTTAGTGGGAACACCACAAGTAATTCCTGGTCTGATGCTTTTTTGATAATCCCTAATAATTGCAGTGGTTAATATCAGTGATCATCAATCCTAGAGTTTTGTATATAAAGACAAGACTTTAAATCTCCCACAAATAAATTTTACACATACTAGCCATAACTGGTCAGAGTTATGACCCAATAACTGTACCTTGGTAAATCCCCAAAAGACCCTTTAATGCACTCAGAATACTGCCAGCCCCACTTTACTTGGATTCCATCGTAAATTTTCTTGGATTACCTGGTACAGTTTACTCAACACTACAGTATACACAAAGACAAATGTTGATTAAACCTTGCATAATGATAGGTGATGGTATGAAGCTGATAAGACTGGCTGCTGAACATAAACAACTTCACCTTGTAATAGCAAATACCAAACAAGTCCAATTAACTGTGAATGAAATGCCTGGAAAACATAATACAGATGAATAAATTAAAGAAAAGAAAATCCTTTTTGGCATAGTCACACAACTACTGATGGATACTTCTGATAGTGTGACAGACACCAATGAAAATGGGAACTGAATAAGTTGCTCCACACGGTCACACCAGTAGAGCCAAAATCCAACTTAATAAGACCCTCTAGTCCTTGAGAGAGCTACTAAATTTGTGTAAATTCGAAAGAGATACAATGTCTACTGTGATAGTCTCCTGCTGTCAATCATTGAATATAGACAGTGGTACGTCCTACCTGTGATGTGTTTGGCAGTGTACATCTCAAATGTTTCTTGTGCAGCTCTGTAGGCCACTAAGATTGCAACAGAAAAAGGCTATTTCTTTAACTTCTCTACCAATAGCTTCTATATAATTCATAGATTTCTTAGATGCTAGCCAGAAAAAATACCTAAGGGATACTTTGCCCTTAAATGGATTAAACAAGATAGCTTCTAATCGAGACAGGTTCTAACCGTTTAGCAGG
This sequence comes from Homarus americanus, assembly GCF_018991925.1. Taxonomy (NCBI): domain Eukaryota; kingdom Metazoa; phylum Arthropoda; class Malacostraca; order Decapoda; family Nephropidae; genus Homarus; species Homarus americanus. The sequence goes on along the minus strand of NW_024725031.1, from coordinate 1,236,559 downwards.
CAGGGGCTCTCCTCAGCTGAATAAAATCGCCTGGCATTAGCCAAAATAAAATACCCAAGGGATACTTTGCCCTCTAAAGGGTTAATGCAGTCTTCACATGTAAAATATTCTGAAACACTGAGAACCTATTATCATCACCGACTCTACAATTTTTTGCATTGAACAACTAAAAGCAAGTTAAAAAATAACTGTTGAAGATGTCTGTATATTTGTTTAATATTATGTGGCAAAGCACTAAGCACCAGTACACACTGAATAAAAGAATAATAAATTTGAAGAAAAAAAAATTAACATAAGGCAGCCTGTTTGCTCAAGTGAAATACAAGATGTAATGATTTACAAGTATGGCTGTAAAAATATCACTGAAATATAAGTTAACAAAATTGAAGGAGAGTGTAAAATGTTTACATTTTCTAGCATATTACAAAGTGCTGCCAAATGAGCATGGTTATACAAGACTACCCACCTGATCTATAAACCCATTTCCTGAGAATTAATTCACTCAAAGTGTAAGACAAATTCCTTATGTTATCTGCTAAATACCATTTTCCACTACTGTACTATTATTTTGATGGTAAAGTGATAGGAGGTACCCAGGTATTGTGCAATACAGTCACCCACAAAATTCCTGTTGCCTCTCCTGTTGTTCCATGAACCCTGAAATTCAGATTCGTAAACTCAAAGCAGTGGACACTGATGCATTGAATGTTTTGGATTCAAGAGCCTGAATCTCTGGGTTCATGGTTAAAGAGGAGAGGTGACAGGACTTTTGTGGGTGACTGTACAAGTACTGTATAGCTAAAACTGTGGACAGATAATCTTGACTTCTGTCATCTCTACAATTTTGTGTGATCTGAAATGTTGACTTAAATGCAGCTGCTCCCCAACTTACGACAGGGTTAGGGACCGACATCCAGGTCGTAAGTCGAAATGGTCATAAGTCGGCAATGCTTAAATAACACAGAAAATCTAAAATAGGGGGTCTCTTTTTCTCCTCAGCACCACAAAACACTCTTTTTTAAGCTTGCCAGCCATTTTAAAGTGAATTACAGATGAAAATTTTGTCTGTGTACTGACTTTGGGACTTGAAAATACGTAATTTGACCAAATTTTGGTACGACTGAGGCAGGTCGTAAGTGCGGGTGGACGTAAGTCGAGTAGGTCGTAAGTCGGGGAGGAGCTGGGGTACTGTATCAGCATCTAAATTCCTTCTCATATAAAAAATTTGATGCTATCTTGATGTTTCTTACTAAGATATCACATGATTTAGCTTTTAAAAATCATGTTATTCAACTTCCACTTTAAGAAGATGTATTACCATACATGTCAGATACAAGCAACATAATACTACAGTTCATCTGATTTATGTCACAAATGCACAATACAGTAAATTTACCTTACGAACAGGAAAGAATACGTATATACATTACATATACTGTAATTCCCCTAAACACAAAGATATGACAAAGACCACATATTTACCAATACATTATACTGTATACAGAAAGTAAACAATAGAAAACATAATGTACTCCTGTTGTTTGATCAATGCAATTTTTTCCTTGTGTGTATGTCTGAGTAAATTTTTGAGCACTAAATTTCAGACATGCACAATTCCAGGGTGTTAATTCCTCCCCAAGTAGCCCAGGCCTACATCTATAATGGTACCACACAAACCATGTACAGTAAGACCTCCAATATGTGTTATGCTTGGGGAACTGAGTGTGCCAGAAATCGTTTTTCTGGATGCTTGAGAGTTACTCTAATAAATACACATCTCCAACTCAAAAAAATTGTCATAGTAAATTCTTAAAAATGAATAAAAGGGCATAGTAAATATATTCTTCCATCAACACATGATGACTCTCGCCCTTCTCCAGTCTCTTACATATATCCATCTTCTACTTTTAGAGTAAGCACAATGCACTTGCACTTAGTTTAAGCTCCCGTCTTAGGCATGCTGGATGGATGAGGCGATGATGATGGTTACACTAGTACAAATATTCAAGTAAGTGGAACTGTAATGGTGCCCAGTGTGCTTGGTCAACATGGAGGATGCACGCAGTGCCTCTAGTGGCCAGAAATGTAACCAAAGGGAAAACACGGCTAAATTCATACCGATTTTCTAGATTTTTTAAATGTGATTAGACATTGCTTACTGGAAATTGACCCCACCAAAAAAATGCCAGTTGCTTGAGAGTTCCAGATGGTTAAATGCTGGATATCTGAGGTTATACTGTACTGAGCTTTGTGAAACATGTTGTAAGAGTTGGTGTCAGGCTTCTTGGCAGATGAGTCATAAAAGAACTGTACCCTATTTGAAACATCCTTTACCAAACCAAGGGAATAATATGTACAATAGAGAAGAAATACTTCACTTTATGGTGTACTACTGTTTCTTAGGCTGTAATCCTCATACAAAATAGTGTCGTCATGATGCAAATATGTATAATAATAACTGTTTCATGCACTAATATCACAACCCTTCTGGTGCCACAACACGCATGCATGCGCATGCACGCACACACATGTATCCTTGACTTAAAATAAAAAAGATACACCCAACTCACAATACATGGCAATACAAACCTATAAAATACTACACACATCTTTCAAAAGTCTCCCTTAATAATACAGAATAACAAAAGATACCTCATACAAATGCTGATAATGACAGCTAGGAGATTCATTTTAAAATATATATATTGAAATAATAATTACCTGTTTTACATTTACATATAGGTACTGTACTCTTCAAGCCACTATTCATTATACAATGCTTGACATCACGGGTAATTTCAAGAGATTTTGTCACACCTATAAGGAATGTTACAGAAAGCCAAACATAGGTACAGTATCACCTTTTCAATGATAAAAATAGTGGCAGCATCAACACTAAGTTGTGTAAACAGGTCACATTCTCAAGAAACTAAAGGCAAGACATATCTGTGGCTACTTTTTTTTACTTTTATCCTCTTCACCAGTGATCGGCTCGTTAGCCGATTGGGCAGTCGGTCACGTCTCTGTTACACACTATTGGCAAGTACTGGGCATGCACTGGTTCCTGAATGCATTTGAACCTGCTCCAGTGTTGATCAAGTCTGGTCTTGAAACAACTCACACTCGGTGCCGTCACAACACTCTCTGGCAGGTTGTTCCAAGAATTCACAATTTTCACTCCAAAAAAGTTCGCCTTCACAGTTTTCTGGACTTGTGGCTTCTTCAACCTTGAGCTGTGACCCCTTGTTGGGCAGGCATCCGCTGGCTCTAGGTATGGACACTTGACTGCGTAGTGCCCTTTGAGATGTTAATACATCTCAATTAGGTCTCCCCTTGCCTGTCTGTAGTATAAGCCAAGCAGTTGCAGGCACTCTAAACTTTCTGGATAGCTGAGATGCCAAAGTGCAGGCACCAGGCTCTCCTTTGAACATTTTCAATCAACTGGCAGTCCCTAGCATATCTTGGGGACATAATGGGGTGACAGTACTCCAAGAGGGGAAGCACCTCACTCTTGAAGATTGTTATGAGGGACGGACCGTCTAGACATCTGAACGACCTTCTTTTAAGTTTATTTATAACAGAACCTAAGAAGGCCTGTGTACATGTCTAGTGGTATATACAGTACTGTACAAACATCTAATTCTAAATCATATGCTGTATTACTGGAATGCTTAATGACTTTTGAATCTTCATATGCTCTTGTTGTACTGTATTTTCACTTAAAGGCTTCTTAATGTTTGGATCTTTTCAATAATCTGTGGATTGTCCAGCTGTCAGAGGCCAACAATTTGCCACAATGCTTATTGGCAATTCTCCAAGTTACTTTTACAGTATAAAATTTTTGGAATAACCTGAAACAACAAAAGTGGCTATACATTAGAAAATATTATGTTTTATTGTTTCTGTCCCATAAATTTCAAATTTTTCTTGTTTATCATTGATCAGATTTTTGACATTTCAAGACTATGATGTTTCTGTTTTCAACATCCTACAACTGGGAATGCATTTTTTTTTCAACTAGCATAATTTTTATTTATTCCGCAGACTTACTGGTACTATAGTATACACCTGATCCTGGTCCCTAATAGCCTCGGTTAATGAGGAGTATACAGTACTGTATTTCAAAAAATATGTGGTGAAAGTTGCTGATTTTCACAATGACTTTTAGGAACACATCCCTTGCGATAATCAGGGTTATTCCTGTACAGTACTGTACTGTATATAGTTCGTCCAAAGAAAAAAAAATTTACCTATCAGATATTAATGGTCAATGAAGCCTCTTGCCAAACAAAAATTTCCTTCTTTGCCTGATATAATTTGATAAAAATGTTGTGAGGCTGACAAATGTAAAAAAAAATTGAGCACTATTAAGAACTAAACACTGGAATATGGTTGGATAAGTTACAACAAGTTTCGTTAGTTACTGGTGGTGCAATAATTTATAGCATAATCAAATTAAAACTATATGATTGTGATTACAGTATACGTACATGGAAATTAGTTTAAATTTCTGCAAAAAAAATTTATTATCTTGCAATTTTGTCAATTTAATTATTAATGTGATACAAAGACTCTAGCATATACTTCTTTACATCCGGAGAGTTTTCACCATGTCTGGAGTACAGCAAGACCTCGAATATCCGGAATGCTTGGGGAATTTTGTGTGACGGATAACAATTTTTTCCAGATGCCAGAGAGTTAATCTTATAAATACGCATCTCAAACTCAAGAACCGACACAAACATTCAAATAAGCGAAACTATAATGGAGGTGCCCAGTGTGTTTGGCCAATAAGGAGGATGCACACAGCACCTCTAGTAGCCAGAAATGGAACCACGGGTGAAGAGGTGCCAAATTCAAACCGATTTTCTTGATTTTCAAATGTGATTACCATTACTTACTGGAAATTGACTCCACCAAAAAAATGCCGGATGGTTAAATGCCGGATATCCGAGGTTGAAATGTACTGTACTTTGTTTGCTTAATCTAAATAATTCAACATAAGGCTCTTGGACCACACAACCTCAAGCGTTCACAAAATTGGCTCTTGTTTCCTTAAATAAAATGATCAACCATGAGAACTACAGTATTAAACCCCACCTGCTTCAAAAATCCTTGGTTTGATCATTCAGCTAAGTAACACTGAGGTGGTTTAACTTTTAAGGTGTACAGTATTATTACTTGCCTCCTAAAGGTGGCCACTCTCAGCTGGGAGGACAACACAGGTGCCCCAATATACCAAAAGATCATATTTTTCCTCTTTAACATATAGTTTGATCAGGTTATTGAGCTTACTAAAAGTAATGACTATCTTAATCAAACCCAAGTTATTCAATCACAAACTCAAGTAAATAGATCATCAAACCCAAGTAATTCGATCACCAAACCCAAGATTTCGATCACTAAACCCATCGATAGTTCTGAACAATTTATTACAGAGTTTACATAGAGTTAGGAATTTTTCTTCTTTTCAGTTATAAATATGAGAGACTGACTAAAGGCTAATATTTGGAGACAACACAGCACGGAAAGACTTCGGTAGCTATATTAATACTTTTCTTTCTGGCTCACTCCATCATTTTGACAAGTTTCTTTAGTTTCATACACAGTATGTATCATGAAAGAACACAAATGACAAACCAACCTTTTCCCAGTCATGGGTTTGTACATACAGACACTGTATAAACAGACAGACAAGACATTCATGACAGACCATAACTTTTCAGATATTTACCAAGTAAGAAATGGTGTTGTAAATTAACACAAAATATGTACAACAGCAGCACAAGATGACCGATTCATAAATTAAAATGACACCAAAAAAATTTTAAATACCAATTAAATAGGGATAAGATACCAAAAAGAGTGTGTGTGGGCAGATAGGTTCCAAGACAGGTGCTAAAATTGAATTCATCAAAATTCAGCGTGTTGTCGTCGGAATAATTAAGCTTGTACTTGGGAGAAACACAAAAGAATACTAAAAAGACGAGGCTCACCAGATGCAATTTTATTCATCTCCTGAATAAACAAAACATTGTTTTTTTGTAGTATTATGTTAAAACAAACACTCATAAATCAACACAGCTAAAATTAAGGGATGTGAAATGGTCTGCTTACTGGCTGGGAAGATGGGGGGAAGGGAGGGAAGTGAGGTGATATGTTTGACAGTTGATGCCAAGGTCTAGTGCTTATATATTTATCTGTCCTAAGAGTGACTTTAAGTTTTTCTCTTATAAAATGTCACTGAAATGACTTGGGAGAATATAATTAACATTGCTGGAATTCTTATAAGACAGTGATTAATAATAATATAAACATTTTATAGCTCGCATTAGACACAAATTTTAGTTCTAATTTAAGAATTTTACTACAATGAGCAAAAATTA
>NW_024725031.1:1190173-1225173 GCF_018991925.1 Homarus americanus | reverse complement strand
AGTGCCAATTTAGCCAGCGGGGTGAACATCGAGTACCGGGTGAAGGGGGTCTTTTCAACATAAGACAACTCCAGGCAAGAACAAAGGTGTCGGAAGCTCCATTACTGAACTTCAGTATGCAGACGACCTCACCCTTGTTACTCACACTGAACACGACATACAGGAGATCCTCAACACCTACGCAGACACGTATGCACACTTCGGCCTTGAGGTGATGGTACGTAAGACTCAGATTATCTTTCAACCTGCCCCACACACCTCCACCATCCATCCAGCTTAACGGTACTACCCTCTCTAATGTTGCTCACTTTCGGTATTTCGGCTCCCACCTGTCTACCACCACAGACATCAATGAAGAGATTCAGCATTGGATCAGATGTACATCTCAAGCATTTGGCAGACTCCGAAATCATGTCTTCAGCTGTAGGGAGCTGAAATTATCTACAAAGCTGCATGTATATCGAGCAGTGGTCCTCCCCACCCTGCTATATGGCAGTGAGACATGGGTCACATACAGAGGCACCTCAAGGCACTTGAAAACTTTCACCAATGTAGTCTATGTTCCCTCCTCTGAGTTTGCTGGGAAGACAAGAGAACAAATGCCAGTATTCTTGCTGACACCAACTGTAGAAGTATTGAGGCTACCATCATTCATGAACAACTACGTTGGACTGGCCATGTTACCCACATGGACGACAGTAGACTGCCAAAGCAGTTACTTTACAGTTACCTAACAAATTGTAAACGTAACGCCGGCGGGCAATTGAAAAGGATAGTAAGACAAACTTGAAAAAGTGCCAAATCGATCCCCTCACCTGGGTGTCAATTACTCCACATCGTAACGCTTGGTGGAGCACCACACAAGAAGGTGTCAATACTTTCAAATTAGCCTGACTGCAAACCGAGGCAGACAAGCGCCAACGCCAGAAAGACACTGTCACCGCCCCTCCCGCAGTAGATGGAGCCCTCCACATGTGCAATGAATGTGAACGACACTGAGGGTCCCGTATCGGTCTCTTTAGTCACCTCAAAACTCACCAACCTAGGTGACATCCCTAATAACTCATATCATTGTATCATAGCTGGATGATCGTCATACTCAATTCCGAGTAACAGCAAAGTAGTAGAAGTAGTAGTAGTAGTAGTAGTAGTGTGTGTGTGTGTGTGTGTGTGTGTGTGTGTGTGTGTGTGTGTGTGTGTGTGTGTGTGTGTGTGTGTGCGTGTGCGTGTGTGTGCATGTGTGTGTGTGCATGTGTGTGTGTGCATGTGTGTGTGTGCGTGTGTGTGTGCATGTGTGTGTGTGTGTGTGTGTGCATGTGTGTGTGTATTCCTACTGAATGTTTCAATCCTTTCCTGTTGCTTTCTACACATACCTCACACCTTTCTCCCTTACCCTTTTGAAGTTTCTACATTCTCTGACCGATTCAACACAAAAGTGGGAAACTGGTAAAGGTAATAAATAGTTAGATAAAGGGATAGATAGAAATTATTTCATCATTTATGATATGACAGAAGCCATTTAAGGTGTATATGAAGGAGACAGAATATTCAATATGTTAAAGAAAGGCAGTACAGTATGGACTTAACTGAACTATACAGCAACAAAAATAACAATGAAAATTGTAATTTTCATAGTCATCGGGACCAATGTTATCATCTCTCCAAAGGTCTACTGCTGAAGGAGATACCCTGACAGAAAACTGTGAGGATTAGTGGCCACCAGCAAGTGCACCACAGCCTTCAACCTTCTCGGAGACATGATACAATGCTACACCTTCTGGTATTAGGAGGTGTCATAAAAAACAGTGAAGGTGGGAAGACACCTTTGTTACAAGACCATCAGGAATAGAGAAATGTCCCTCATATATAACACAACTACTTGCTTTCCTTGCAGCCATGAGCAATCTCTTAATTTAGATAGAATATAATTCTGTCACCCTTATGATAAACAAGATTTGGTTACATCAGAAGCAGAAAAAGAATTCATAACCAGAATTAGAAATACAAAAATACAAATATAATTTGGTCAGCTTTCTTATTCTCTGAACATCATGGAATTATGGTAAGTGTAAGATATAATGTCATATGGGGGGGACACACAACAATCCCATATATTGTATTGTAGACCCCCAAAACTATAATCTCAGTAAGTCAATAAAGTACCTTTCAGAGCATTATCCAAGTCACTTTAACACTTTGCTTTTTTAAACTAGAAAGAACAGTGAACATCAATGTATCGGTAAAATGATGCCTACACCTTGAAACACTCTTTATACCAAAACCTTGAGGAACAAAAGGAAATTAATAGATTTTATGGAATAAAACATGGCATAATACATATACGTAGTTCAGTAATATAGACAGTTTTAAGACTTTAAGGTTAGGAACTAGAAGTGAGTCAACCAGGTGAAATGTGTGGAATACAAGAAAGGAACAGCATGGTGAAATGTGCCATAAATATTATCTACATAAAGAATAAATTAATGTTAGTAGACCATGCAGTATATGAGAACAGATGAAGACAAAATACAATAAGAACGAAGAAGACTGATGCTGGCAGTGACTCACCAGACCCACCTTGCATTTTGACATTACACTCCAATAAAATCTGATGGAGATCTCACATCCTAAATATGCCTATGATGATCTGTGAATGCTGCCACAAGGTATCTTCATGCAATGTCGCATTATGTCTGCTGAAAATAAAAGAATTATGGGTAAAAACCTTCTTCCAAACATTCATTTTACCTCGGACCTACGTATAATGTTATAAAAACCCTGAGCCATAAGTCTATGCCATCCGATAAAAGATGCTGTCAATAACTTTGTGCTTTATAACTGATCTGATCATCTTAAATGATTGAAATTTAAGGAAACTCCAAATAATAAAGGTATTTATGTTTTCCACATACCAGACTGAGGATCTAAATAAAAAATACTGTAAACAAGTAAATGTATGGAGTGTGAGTGTGTGTGTTTTGGTTCTTGTGTCTAGCCACTCTGCATTAAGCAAGAAAAAGGCTTAAAAAAGGGTAAAAATAAATAAATAAATAAATACATAACATTAACAAAATGTCTGTGTTTTTTCCCTCTCAATTTAAACAAAATCAACTTAACAATAAGAAAGAAAATCACAGGTATAATATACACCTTTGCCCTAATGACCTTCACCATCTATATAGTTTTTTAATTGGCTTGGATTATAAGTGTTGTAAGAGTAGTGTCCCTCACGAAGCAATTAAACCCACAAATATCAACTTGAGAACGGTAAGCCTCTTTGATCCATCAGTGATAAATTGGGACATTTTCCATGCTTCACAGAATATAGGCAATTCATTAAATAACTTAAATGCTCACACAGTCTTGTAGTACATTCAAACATGGGAACATTTATGGTTACTGGAGAGAATAAATTTTCTATATATCTTATACATGAACAATTATATCATTCAATAAATTATTATTTTAAAATACTAAAATTTAGCAATATACTAAAAATACACTTTAAATAAAAAAAAAATATTAAGATCCTTTTTCAATTTTCACAGGTGATAATTTTTTCTTTTGTGTTGATTTTTGTCCCTTTGTCCGCTCAGTTTCCAATTTCCTACGGCAGGGTTTGACCATCTCGGCCAATTCGGGAGTCACTTCTTCACTGGGCTCTGTTTTGGGTTCCAGTTTCACAGGAGACTTGTAGTTTGTAAGTTTCACATTTGAAAACACAACCTCTTCATCATCTAGTTCTTTAAGAGTGCCCTTGAGGTAGTCACGAAACTTGCGAAGTGCTGAATAGAAGGGGACCTTATCTAAAGCTCTTGGTAGTTGTGCACATCTGGCTGAGGAGGATGGCATAACCCAAATATGCTGCAAAGGTAAATCAATGAATTTACACAGTGAATATTTATACAAATTCATCAATATTATCTCACTCGGGTAAAGTGTACAGTACAGGTGCTCTTCTACTTACGAACATTCAACTTACAAATTTTCAGAAATATGAAAAATCTCTCCATATATCCATTAAACTTATCCCCCGTATTCGTGAACGTTACAGTCTTGGAAACTGTTGCAAATCGTGACTTCACAAATACTGAATTTAATACCTTATGGAAAAAATAGGGTATGATATCATAGTTACCAAAGTAAATATTTTTGTCATAATATTTTGGGTTCGGGAAGATAAATGTTTCAGAGATGGTGTTGACGTTTATATGAAGTAAGTTTTTGTAATATAAATTAATAAATTTTAACACAAATAATTGTTTTCTCTGCGTATAATTCAAGTCTGGGTACGTTTTCTTTAATACAGAGCAAAAGTGTAAAAATTATAATAAAGATAGTACAATACTCTTATGTAGCTTACAAATAAATAAAATAGAATATAATACAGTACTATAAAATAAGAAAAATGAAGACCATAGCTGTATGCATGGGAGGTGAACATATGTGTGGAGGCAGTGAGCTGTACTGCATCACTGACTAACTAACCCGTGTCCATCCCACCAGTCTGACGTCACACACACACCTGGTTGAACCATGTGGCATCACCCAGTTGATGGTTTGAGTGTGGAAAGAGCTATTTTTTGCACATAAAATATGTGCTATTGTATATTATGATATGCTATGTATCAATTTTACTATTTACCACAAAAATTTTTTAATGAAGCAGTTATTAAGCCACTGGTGGTAGACACATAAATGAATGACTTCAGTTGCATTGGGATTGTTGGACTAAATTAGAACTTTTACTGAACAGGACCAAAATGGACAAAATTCAGATACCTGAAAGATTCAGATAGTTGGAATTTGGTAAAAAGGAATTGCATTATAAATTAAATAACATCTCCAATATTGGATTTACTGTAAAAGTGGAGACATTCTCCATAATAATAATAATTAACGGTTTACTGAAAGAGCATGGCAGCCGGAAGGCTGAAAATATATAATTACATAATTGGGGAATGGTTCTCTTGATTTACAAATGATGTAAAAGTAACACAAGTGATACAAATATGATATATAATAATTAGGTGTTGATAATTTTTACAATGGTTGGAACTGGGCTGTTCTGTAGCAATCAGTTCGTGCTCGTATGGGCTGGATGCTGTTGGGCAGGTGTGTGGCCACGTGGCTAGGACAGTAGCTTGGGGCAATGCAGGTGTGCTCCATCCTTCAGGTTAGGTCAGGTGAGGCCGTGAGGTCAGGTCAAGTTAGGTCAGATCCAGCTACAATCAGTATTGCTGTGTTTTTGTGCTTTTCCTTCGAGTTGAAATTGCCACTTTTGTATGTCACTTGTGGGTTGATCGTCAGTCTTTGCACTGTACTGTTGGTGTGAGGATGTTGATAAATCCAGATGGGAAAGCGGAGATGGGGGAGGGGACGGCCCGACAGACCAGGCTGGCAGCTGTCTCCATGATCAAGAGACCACGGCCGCGTTAGCGGGCAGCACCGACTACACACGTCCTTACCCTGACATGAATGAGGGAGGTTGTAGGTGTGTTACTGGGTCACTACTGCTGGAACCAAATTTTACCAAGGGGTACTGAATATTCCTTCTGGTTCCGTAGATACTCTGTGATGCAATATACAATAGGATCTCAAGTTTAGCGAGTTTTAGATTTGCGATTCATATTTTTCAAGTCACTTTTAAAATTTCCAGCCTCTCAAGAATAGTGATTTCATTACCAATTTCGCGAATCATTCTTGAGTGGACAGCGTGCATTGTCACGGTCCTTTGTTATCCGTCGACCCGCCGAGTGTTTTTTGTTTACGGCGTAACGGCAGTTAGTTTGAATGAGCAAGCGGTGCAGTGACCTTGGATTATATAACCCATTGTGCTTACATTTCGCGAGATTCTTGTTTAACTATTAACGATTCTTGTGTATTAGTGATTCTGACAGTGACCAGGTTCTACCAGCTAACCAGGAGGAGGAGGAGGAGACGGTAGACGACCTGACTCCAAGCACCTCACCACCCCACAAGTGTGAAGTGTTATCAGTTTGTGAATTTTGGAAGAAATATAATATTAAAAATGCAGTGGACAGAATTGTTGAGGCATGGCGTAAGATTAATGTTGCAACAGTGCTACACGCATGGAAGCCTTTCTTCGCTAACTCCGAGATAATTGGGGTAGAACAGACGGCGGCAAGCGGAGAGAGGCAGTCCATGGCGGCAACACTAATGGACACAGCGGAAGCAGCGCACTCAGTCCCAGCACCGGTATTTTCGGAAGTTCAGGTTGAAGATTTGCAAGAAATCGTGGGTCAACATCAGCAGCAATGTACAATTGAAGAAATTTTGGAGGATAATGAAGAAGAACAGTAACCAACACAAGAGGTTGACGTTAAGCCTGGTGAACCTACAACAGGCCAGCTGACAGAGTTGGTCCCAAACATTGCACGTCTCAGTGAACAGCTAGAAGAATACGATACCGGGCCTCATCCTCGGAACCTTATGTGCTCTGCCCTTGATAAGGGTATGGAGGAAAATAAGGCCTTGTACATGTCCTGTGTTAATGCTGGTCAGCAGGCCCTTATTACTCGGTACCTGGGCAAGGCCTAGCCTGTTAATGCCTTGGCAAACATAACTTTAGGAGATGATGATGGCACCACCAATGATGATATCGATGTGTTGGGTGACTTACTGGTGGAAGAGCTGCCTCAAGACTTTGAGGGATTTGATGCTGAGGTTAGAGGAGGGAGCAGGGAGGAAGCGGTAACCAGCCCTCCCTGCCTCGGAACCCATCAACCAGCCCCGTCAAGCATTTCACGGATTCCATCGAGGTAAGTTATTCTACAGTATGAGTGTATATAAATAATGTTATCAACAATATGTACAATATAATATGTCTGAATACATTACTGTAATGTCGTTTTCTTGGTGGGTTGTAGATCATTATAGGGGGGTTTGGGTGACACCGCAGAACTGATTAGGCTTATTTATATGTGTTTCAATGTCACTTGTTTCACAATTTTAACTTTTGCGACATGAGATCCTACAGTACTGTATAGTACCTTATACCCACAACATTGGGGTATTATACAGCACCCCCTCTTCCAGCATACATGTACTGGGTGGAGATGGAGGAGAGTGTAGCACACACAAGAGAATTGACTAACCACAGTGTATGTGCGAGAGATGTGCCTCTGCCAACGGTCAGTCAAAAAATTTATATCAGCCTCGTGGATAGCTGAATTTCGATCACAAATCTTGAATAAAGGGCCACTAATAATTTTTTGTGAATAAGTGAATTTGCAAAACTGTTTATTATAAATTTAAAAAAATTCATATGCTGGGAAAAAATATTGTTGAGTAACGTGCTGTATTAATTATTGGGTTATATAGCTGTACTGTACATTTTTTTTTTACAATGTTAGGTATCTACAACAGTAAAGTTGGACTTGCAAACATGCCTCAGGAACACAACTCATTCGTAAGTAGAGATGTACCTGTACAGGTATTTCTAAGCATTTCAAACACATAACCTTAATTCCTTACATTTTTATATGCCCATTCCCACAATCTGTGGTGTGACAACCCTCAAACAAGAAAATTTAGTTTAAGCCATGGCATGTCTGTGGCTGGTAGTCACAGCAGCACAAAGTGTAGCTCCAACAGAGCCATGGGAATGAACACACACCTCAGAGACTGGGAGTCCACAGCACTACCAACAGAGCCGTGAAGCCTTTTTTAATATGCATTAGTATCAATTCATCAATATTTTTTCAATCTAAAATAAAAATATACACAGAACAAAGTTATGATGAAAGCTGAATGATTTATCATAAGCATGACAGTAGTAGTTCAAAAACATCCTGAATATTCAAAGATAATAAAAACTTATATTACTCACTGTGTTCGTGCCTTCGACTAATTCTGGTTGTTTTCCAAAACAGAACTGCTTTTTACCAGAATATATTTCATAGATTCCTTTGCCATTGAACACAGCTATAAGAGGCTTATACTTCCTCAGCTTGGATCGCAGAATCTCCCCACCTGTGAATGTTATACATACATTTATGTTGAATCACATAAGATGAAATGCAAAAGAGTAACACAGGTAGTGACTCTTATCTATGGAGAACAAATTCTTCCCTTTAAACAGTCTGGATACCTATTATGAAATACTACCTGGAGAACAATAAAACCTACCACACATTACTCTAACCAAGTTGTTTAAATTTGAATCTGTACTTCACAAGAAGTTGAATACTGAAAAAATAATAAGTATCTACAACAAAGCAACTATATAAAGCACGCAGGTAATGAATATACTGTACAGTACAGTACTTGTAATGCACTGAGAGTATGAATGATAACAACAAATGAAGTGGTATATATCAGAGACTTGCCATGAACTGTAATGTACCACAACAAGGTTTCCACACACACGGTATTACAATTTTGTTTTCCATGATTTTTTTCAAGTCCACTTACTGATTTTCTACAATCAAATTGCTTAATGGCTTATAAGCTATCATAACCTGCTGTATGTGCCGCAAATAATGTGAAGGGTAAAGGTATAAATAAACACAGATTATTTCAATAACATATACAGTATTTACTAATTACTGAATAACAGATAAACAATATTGTACCATGAATGACAGTCATTTGATGAGCAAGTGTGAGATACAGTGTGTGTGGGAGGAGGGAGGCAGGATTGGTGCTAATCTATCTCTGTATCACTGAAATTATGATTTAGGTGGTGATAATAGAGGTAGTGGTGATGATGATGAAGGTGGTGGTGGTGGTAAGGAAGATTGTGGTACCCGTACCGGGTAAGTTGTAAGGAGGTGATGCGTTTATCAGTTTCTTTGGTAACACTGCGCCTGCAGCACTGCCAGACGCTACTGAACACCTGATATCTACCCACAAAATTGAGTGTCAATAAAAATGAGCAACGTCGTATCCGTTCAACATTACGTTACACAGCATTTTAAAATATGGCATGAGAAACCAGAAACGTGGGGGTGATTAGAGAGGTGAAGTGGAAGGGAGTGGCATGGGAAGGTATAGGATAGTATGAGAAAGTACTATGTAAGAGAATGATGTGTGGCAAGAACTAGAAATACAATAGCAAATTTATAACAAAAAATAAATACAATACTGTATAGCGACCTTTCTTAATCTCGTCTCGTGTAAGATCAGAGGAGCCCCGGGTTGTACGGGACACAATATTAGTGAAGCCAATGCCATACTCTAGTAACCGGAAGTCATCATAAGCTGTGAAGGGTTCTGGGATGAGCCCCGACAGAAACATACACTTCCCTGAAACAGAAACATCAGACCTGCCTTAAACATTTAGTCGTGTTTGACAGATATTATGAAAGTTATAAGACAGTCTTTTAAAGAAACTCAACAAAACAATAATAATAGAGTAATCTGGATCATTATCATATAAATCAAAATTAAGAATGAGGAACATCAGGCAGAAATATTTATAACCTTCCATATAAACTTTAGACAAGAGACATTTCTTCTCTGAAGCAGTAAATTGTTGCTTAATTATCTAAAAATTAATTAGATCATAACAAAAACTTACTAAACAAACTAAAACATTGATCAAGAGTATCACTGTGAGGGCAGGTGAGTGCATACAGGTTAATTCTACCTGAAATTAATGTAAACAATCATCATTATACATAACTAACAAATCAATCACTGTTGGTGAGGTAGAGTGAAGATGCCTGTGTTTTTCCTACTGGAGAGATGTTTGTTCACAAGCTTATCATATTTTGAACAGAAAATACTGTAAGTGCAACTCCTCTGAAAAGTTTGCCAGGTTATGAAATGTAGACCAAAAGTCACCCTGAGGGAACCACACTATTAGGAGGGAGAGAGCACTAAACTATTATACACTATACAATACTTAAAAGTAAAACAAGCATCTAAAAATGTAACAATCCACTTTATCTACTGCCAGTAACTAAACACAGAAGCATAAGCCAATAAGACATGCAAATATAAACCAAAGAAACAAAACAGAGAGACAGATAAACAGAAAAAAGGTCAATATGTATCCAACTGTTAAGTGTTTTGGGGACACAAGAAAAACACATTCAAGATCAGTTAAAAATATTTACCTTCTTACTAAAAATCAATACATTGTTAACATAAAAAATTAATAACACCGTACACTAAATAACAAGGAAAAGAAAACTATATACCTGTACCCAAGTCTCAATGATTTTTTCTTCCTGCTTTGATGTAGGGTAGATAAAGGGATACAAAAAGTTTGATAAACAGGAGGAGGGGATAATGGAGAGGGCTGGTATAAAACAAATGTAGAAAGAGATAGGAGAGGGGTAAATTAAAAGCAGAAATATCTACTTATACTTGCTCATACACAAAAGACATCAACAGTTAAAACACACACCTACACAGCATAAAAATAAGTCGATACTACTCACAGAAATGGTTGCCAGGTCCTGCATAATGATGCCCCTTGTGGGCTGCAAAGAGCCCAGGATTTATGCCAATCTGGGATAAGAATTGAGAGTTGAAAATAGTTTCAAGAATAAATTACACCGCCAATACAGAATTTAATAATTGTTGCTGTAATGAATCATACAGCCAATTTGTAATTTAAAGTAGTTATGGTTGTTACATAAGAGAGTCAATCTAGAATTCAAAATAGTTATGATCACAAACATTGCAGCCAAGTGAGGGTAAAATCCCCTTCCGACCCACTCATCATTATGCATAATCAAGCATAAATAGCTATAAATTTCTTGTGAATATGGTCAAATCTTTCTTTCAAAAATACTTAAGTCTACCCTATCCAAGCATTGTGAGATTAATACTTAGAAAACATTATTAATGTGGAAACAATTCTTCTCTAAGCACAAAGTACTACTAGAACCACGGTAGTGCTTTAATTTCTGAAATAAAATACTTTCTTTTTCACTCCAGCACACTGTTTCTCACACAGAAGTAAAATCTCCAATACTTTTGCAAGGCATAGGTTCTACTATGCCATGATCACCCATAATCTATCTGGTTTACCCAATCTTTCATCAACTATAAGGCATTGTGGACATGTTGACAAACTATAACATCTACAATGAGGGGATCATATAATATAAAGGCTTTCAAAAGGTTTGTATAAAGAAAAGGAAAATATGACTTTTTGTTTACAAGAACAATAGCTATTTAGAACACCAATTACAACTGGTTTTGCCCTCTTCTTTTTATGGTACAGTACTTCCATAATCACTAACAGAAACAATGAAAAAGACAAGAACTTACAATAAGTATTTCCATGTTATTTCCTAAATGGTCTGGTAGAGTCTTCTTGACAACTTCTTCTTCAGGTATGCCATTAAATCGGTCTATCTTCTTTCTTTGTTTGAGGGGAGATGGAAGCGGCTTTCCATCAGGTCCCAGTTCAGGTGCAGACCTCTTGGTTGTCTCGGTGGCTGATTTTGTTGAAGAGTTAGACCTGCAAACATGTAACACTTTTGTCAGTTTTCATTAATGATCATGTTATTATTTTGTGCCTTTCCCATATTCCTGTCATCACTTCACTCAAGGGGCATCCTATAGCCACTGATCATTTCATTTCGGTCACCATCTTATCCCAATGACCATCGTCCTTTAGAAACTCCCTTATTCCAGTGAAAAACTTGCACCAGTAACCACAATACTGTATTCTGTAGTTGCCTATACAGGTACAGTAGAACTTCAATATAACGCGAGATACTAGATACGTTCCAAGAGAGGTCGCTTTAAACTGAATTCGCACTAAATCGAAGTGCTGTTTTAATGGAATAATTTAGTTTGGTACTTGAGAGAAACACAAAACACTAAAAAGACTGACAGTCTACCCAGATGCACCTCAGCCCATCTCCTAGAATAAACAGAACATTATTTTTTGTAGTATTATGTTAAAACAAACACTCATAAATCAACACAGCTAAAATTAAGGGATGTGAAATGGTCTGTTTACTGGCTGGGAAGATTGGGGGAAGGGAGGGAGGTGAGATGATATGTTTGACAGTTGATGCCAAGGTCTAGTGCTTATATATTTATCTGTCCTTAAGAGTGACTTTAAGTTTTTTCTTATAAAATGTCACTGAAATGACTTGGGAGAATATAATTAACATTGCTGGAATTCTTATAAGACAGTGATTAATATGAATATAAACATTTTATAGCTCGCATTAGACATACAAATTTTAGTTCTAATTTAAGAATTTTACTACAAAGAGCAAATTTTTTTATCTCGTGTGCAAAATATATGACATTTATATTCAAATTATTCGCTGTCTTGCAAGGATTCCAGCAATACAAAGTATATTATCCTAATTTTAGTCTGTGATATTATAGAAAAATAAAAACGAAAGATAAAAACTTTAAGCCTAAAGCACCAAACCCTGGCTGGGAAGCTGGGGGGAGGGAGGGGAGGGGAGGAGGACATGTTTGACAGTTGGCGCTGAAGGTCTAGTGAAGTATTTATTTGTTTATTTATGTCCTTTAGCTTGAGTTATAAAATGTCACAGAAGTGACCAGGGAGAATATAATTTACATTGCTTGAATTCTTATAAGATAATGATTAATTTGAATATAAACATGCTGTAGTTTACACTAGACAAAAATTTTGGTAATCATATGATGCACCAGATTGACTTGCGCAAAATAGGAAAGATTCGCTTTAAATTAAAACATTGTCCTTAATTGTGAGTGTCACTTTAAATCAATAACCTTAAATTGAATCGCATTAAATCAACGTTCTACTGTACTAATAAATACTTCAATTACATAAAGCTCAATATTCTTTAGTTTCTGAACGTTGTTCTTCAATTCACCTATGTTTTGAAATAACAAAAGACTAAGTGACAGACTTCTTAAGCTCTTAGATACAACACTAAACAACTGTTAACTCACTCATCTTCTTCCAGTTTGATTTTAGGCTTCCGTCCCCGTTTCCTGGGCTTTGGAACTTCGGCATTTTCCTGCTGCGGTGAGCCTCTGTCAACACTCTCAAGAGACTGTCCCTCCAACTTCCACCCGGCAGCACCATTAATGAGGCTTTGCTCCTGACCATACATACCAATATTTAAGGGATTGTCTATAACTGCATGACTGAAGTATGGACTAGTATGTAAATGAAGGTCAACTTGCTGTTGTTGTGGAGGAAAATATTCTTGTTTGATGCAGATATTCTGAAACAGTTGGGCTTCCTGGCTCTCTCCATCTTGCCAATCACATTTCTCCTGCTTTACACTGTCAAACACAAGAGGGGTACAGGTGTAGGTGGTAATAACAGCAAAAGAATTTTTCCTGTGAGCATATTCTCTAAAATTAAACATGTTTAATTTTCAATTCCAAGAGAAACGGTGTTTTTGGCCAAAGTGATAACCAAGGAGGTAGATTAGCCTTGCCATCTGAGCTAAAAATTTAAAAACAATTACTTTTATTCAAAATCTCAATATAGAAACACATTAATGTAACTTACTTGAATATTCCTTTGTCACATTAACTACTTCCTCATCCATGACTCTAGTAATTCACTTTATCTGTTTTGACTATTGTTTTAAGCCTCCCTAATATAGCAAGGATCAAGCAAATTTCAAACAGCTTTCAAAACTCTGTGTGTGTGTGTGTGTGTGTGTGCGTGCTTCAGAAGAGTCAAAGGATTTATTATTCCTCAATACTGTATTCCTCAAACACATACTCTATTATGTATTAGATGGATTGAATGAGAGGATCATCAAATATTAGGATTATATCAGCTGATTGTGTTATGAGAATAATACAGAAATTGTGATTGGTTAAGAATTATGAGCAGAAGTGGATGGTAACGAAGTAACTTTTATTTCCTTATTGTCCATCACTGTTGACAGGAGGGACTATTAGGTAATGGTGGGGAATTAAAGGTAAGGGGGAATTAATGGGTTGGACTCAGAAGTAGCACCAGGACCCGAGCTGTCTCTCCCGGGCCTGTGCACCACATCTACTGAAACAATACCCGAACACTACTGTACATTGACAAAGGGGAAAAATTTAAAACTTACCCAAGTAATGCTATTTCTGAATCATGGAAGCCATTTTGGTGATGTTGGTCAGGAGGAACCTGCATGGGGGTTAGTGTGGTAAGGCCATCTGCAGGCTGTGCAGGTTGCATGGGTGTTAGAGAAGTCAAGCCCTCTGAAGTGTTCACAGTATCCCTGAGGAAGAATTCTTGTAAATTTACAGGGAAACATAACTTCAGGAAGAACTTAGTCATGATTATTCTTCATCTCTCCACTTCTGCTACCATGAAAAAACATCAATATAAATTTTTATCTCAGAAGCCTTTACCTCAAGAAAGACAGGATACCATGCACAGTAGTCCAATGAGGTGATGTCATTCCATTAGAATGCGTCGAACACTTCCCGTCTAAATTAACTTTCTCGGCTATTGCTCAAACACCCAACCTATGGTTTTTTGTAATCACATCTCACACTTTTTCAATGTTGTCATCGGTAATTGCAGTGAGTATATGGCCTGGGAGGTCATCATCTTTCACAGTTTCTCTACCTTCCGAAAATCGTTTGTGCCATTCAAAAACGCGTGCACGAGACATGCAATCTTCACCATAAGCCTCAGTCAACGATTTAAAAGTTTCCGTCGCGGATTTCTTAAGATTAACGAGAAACTTGATGTTAACTCATTGCTTAGTTTTGCAGTCCAACACGCATCCACTTGTAGGGAGTGAAGCGATCGAGTTGAGCCTGTGACAGGTCAGAACATGTTCAACAACTCTCTGTTTGTCCCTCCCCTCCCACTCTTGGTTCCCGAGTTATAGGGTCAGTCTCTTTATTTTTGTGTCGGACCTCGTGCAGTCGGCCCTTAACATACGCGGGTTTAGCATACACGGATTTGCAAATACGCGGATTGCCCCGCCGGAGGAATATTCTGTACATTGAAGTAATTGAAGTACATTCAAATCGCGCCCCATTCAACCCGCGCGCGGCACCGAACACAGGACACCGCCCACTCCCGCAACCTCACACGCACATGCATAGCTCTCCCTCACTCAGTCAGTCTCGCTGTAACCACGCTTGTGTTGACATCAGCATTGTAGTTGCAAAAATATTACATTTCCGTGAATGTATTATATCAAGCACAGTATGAATAGAATATCACTAGTATAACAGTATTTTAACCGAAAACTATTAAAAAACAAGTAACATATCTTGAACATCGGAAGGTTAGGTAAAGTCTTTTGTTTTCATGTAGCTTATCCTAATTTACATTGAAATACAATACATTTCAGCAAAACTACTATTTATTTCTGAGAATATGGAAATGTAATATTTTTGCTGAAATGACGTACGTATTACAGTGGAAAGTGACGAAAGCAATGACTTTCGCTTTCTTTCGTTCAAAAGATGTTACCGTAATCACTTTTCGAATGGTTTTCAGTTAAAAAACTTTTGTATTACAATAATATTCTATCCTAATTCACTTGTGATGCAACAGTTTTTTTAACTGAAAATCATTCGAAAAGTGATTACGGTAACATCTTTTGAACGAAAGAAAGCAAGTCATTGTTTTCGTCACGATTTTATCCCACTTTCCACTGGAATACGTACGTCATTTCAGCAAAAATATTACAATTCCTTGAATGCATTATATCAAGCACAGTATGAATAGAATATCAATGTAATATAACAGTATTTTAACCGAAAACTATTATAAAAACGAGTAACATCTCTTGAACATCGGAAGGTTAGGTAAAGTCTTTTGTTTTCATCATGTATTTTATCCTATTTTACATTGAAATACATCACGTTTCAGCAAAACTACTATTTATTTCTGAGAATATATTCATTCGGGCGCAGTTTAGGTAAAATATACATGTGATGTAACATTTGTTTAACTGAAAATTATTCGAAAAACACGTACCCTCTAGCCCTGTTCAAGGAGAAGACTGGGAGGAGCTGTTTGGTGTTGAAGACGATGACAAGGAAAATGATTTTGATGGATTTTAATGAAAATATTCAGAAATATGGTATCGTAGTATTTATTCAAGTGAATTAGGATAGAATATTATTGTAATACAACAGTAGTGACGATGTGTAGGAGGCAGAGGGATAGAGCAGGGAGGAGGCGGAGGGATAGAGCAGGGAGGAGGCGGAGGGATAGAGCGGGGAGGAGGTGACTGGCGGGAGCAGGGACGAGTGGAGATGCCAGCCAGTACATCACGGGTGTATTAATTGTTTTTATAGCTATTTTTGCATTTTAATATTAAATACTGTACATTACGTTTCAACAAAACTACCATTTATTTCTGAGAACATGAAAATGTAATATTTTTGCTGAAATGATGTACGTATTACAGTGGAAAGTGGGATAAAATTGTGACGAAAGCAATGACTTTCTCTTTCTTTCGTTCAAAAGATGTTACCGTAATCGCTTTTCGAATGGTTTTCAGTTGTGGGATTATAAGGCTAATGATAGGATAGAATATTATTGTAATACAGTACGAGTACAACAGTTTTTTAACTGAAAACCATTCGAAAAGCGATTACGGTAAAATCTTTTGAACAACGAAAGAAAGCGAAAGTCATTGTTTTCGTCATGATTTTATCCCACTTTCCACTGTAATATGTACATCATTCCAGCAAAAATATTACATTTCCATATTTATTTCCGAGAATATATTCATTCAGTCACAGTTAAGGTAAAATATACTTGTGATGTAATATTTTAATGAAAATAAGGTATCGTAGTTTTCTTTTGTTTCAAATTTAATTAACAAAGATTGATGTTTCAAATGTAATGAACAAAAATTTATGTACAGTATCTATAAATACACTTTAATAAATGAATACTTTGTTTTACATCGTCCTGTGCTACCATACCATGGATTTGGCTACTTTGGGCTTGCTATGATGACGCAAGAGATCTGCCCTGGCAACTGTACCGACACTCACAGCTGGTGGTGCATTGGTGCGTCGTTTCCATTGTTTACTGGTAGTTACTGGTAAATAGTTTTCAACCTAACGAAACTATTACCCGTTTAGAGGTCGACCCCCAATTTTTTGCCAAATAATTTGGTCTTAAAAACTCGAACTACACGCAGGTATACTGTATACGGTAAATAAGGACATGGGGGGCCAGGGTTTTTTTTTTTGGGGGGGGGAGCAAAAATACGCGGATTTTTAACATCCACGGGTATCTCTGTTACATAACCCCAGCGTATGTTAAGGGCCGACTGTATACTGTAAAATTTGTGTTTTTAGAGTACAGTGTACAATATAGTGACTGCACATTTTTTCTTTTTTTAAAAGGACATCAGCCAATCAGAAGGCCACCAGAACAACCATGGGTGATCTAGAATTCCAAGCTTGAGTTAGATTATGTGATAAAAAATATATAACATCGGATTACTTACACATTGAAGTATGATTGAGCATTGTCATTTTCTGGGACAGTGTAGGAGGAGCTCACACTCTGCTCCATCCACCATCTCATCGTCTGAAAAGTTGGTCAATGTAAGTTATAGAAATAAATTGTGTACTGTAGGATATTTTGGGGTGTAGTAGCACTGGAGACTGGCAGCTAAGTCATACATACACAAGAAAAAGAAAAATTATACTTTACAACTTGATACATATTGACACACAAAACTTCATTCATTACAATTTGATTTGTAATGATGCATAGAAATTTATCCACTACAATTGTATGCAGTGGCATATAGAAGTTTATTAATTTTACAATGAGATAAAAAAGCAACAGTCATACCTCTTGCTCGAGGTTCCTTATTTTCTCTTCTCTGGATAATCCATTTGCAGTCTGTTGCTGGCTGTCTCTGGTGTCATGGTAATCAGATGCATAATTATCAAATGTATCTGATGTATGCACTACCTGTAGAAAAAAATAAAGAATACAGGGGTATTAAAAATAAAATACAGTATCAGAAAATTTATAGCAGATTTTCCATAAAAAAAAAGAACTGCCATTGTTACAAATCGTTGAGTGGTTACCTACGAGTGTGTTGGTATGTGTGCTCTATTTGGTGGCTGGGTTTTTTGTTAGCATTTCTAAATGTTATAATGGTATATGATGTTATTGTATCTGGTGCTGATGATATATAATGTTGTTATATGATGATTTATGTAATGTATTATGACTAGACATATTAAGTTCCACTTTAAACAGCTGTAGACTCGTGATTCCTCGGTCTGGCTGCTGGGAAGATGCAGACACAGCCAGGGTAAGGCAGACATATGTATATTGTGGAACACTTTTTCAGGTTTTGTATATCAGTACTGCTCTAGTGTTATATTTGTGTACTGATAAGTCAAGGATTACATTGCTGTGACTGTAGCTTTGTCATTAAGATTTGAACCAGAAAATTAGGATGATTCAACGCCCAGCTTATGCTCTACTTTATACAAGTATCCCTCATTTAATGATGGAATGCTTTCTTGTAAACCTAAAGTTAAGCGAATTTACAGCTAAATGAGGAAAAACACGGAGAATTCGTTACAATAATAAACTACAGTACAGGCATCCCTATGTTCAGGAATCTCTGTTAAAGGAATTTTTAAATTGTGACCATAATTTGGGGTTACGGAAAAATATCGCCATTACAGAATTTGGGTAAATTTTAAAAAAATGAACAAAATCTTGATTTCTAACCACAATTTATAAACAATTTTGTGTGGATTCTCTGTGGTGGCCACAAGGCAGTTGGAAGACCACTCACCTACCAGTTGCCTGCATTCACCACAACAATGGATGTATAATATATACAGTACAGGGTACTATTTTCTATAAAAAATAAATTGAATTTATGTATATGTAATGTATTTTATGGGGCAAAGGGAGGCTGAGGAACGTTACTCCCATATTTTATCTATTTCCTATGGGAAAATTGATTCCGTTATCGCCACGGTTTTCAAGAACGGAACAACAACGTTAAGCGAGGACTTACTGTAATGCGTCTATCGGTTTCTTTGGTAACACTGCGTTTGCAGCACTGCCAGACGCTACTGAACAGCTGATATCTATCCATAAAATTGAGTGTAAGTATAGATGAGCAACATTGTATCCCTTCAACATTATGTTACATAGCATTTAAAATATGGAGAGACAAATCAGAAAGGTAGGGGCGATTAGAGAGATCGAATGGAAGGGAGTGGTAACACACACCAGGTGTTGCCAAGTGCTCCTCAACAGCTGATCTCCAACCCACCACCAGACACTGTGCTTCAGTTAACTACACACAAATTTATGTCATACAATAAGACCTATATTTAACATGACAACTTTGTGGTTGTCATGGCTGAAGCATTTATCTTGTTAGAATTTTTAACAATGGTTCTAACAGTCAATGTAGCCAAGTTGAAAGCAGCACCGACATCCACCTGACGCTCACCAGCTTCCAACTGCCTCATCACTTGTAATTTTACATCCAAGGAGATACTTTTCCATGGCCCTTTAGATGCACTAACAGCATAAAACTTGCAGGCTGTTTTCCAGACATGATGAGTAAAAAATAGCCATTAATATTAAAAAATCAAGAAGTCAACAAGAATGTGTCCATGTAAGTGCAGCAAATTTGTACTGTACTGTAAACAGAGCACTTGGCGCTGATTGGTCAAGTGCGTAAAAACAAAGAGAGTTGCACTTTGCATGTTCGGACTCATAACTTATGACTACTTTTATGAATTTTTTCCCCTTAGAGCTTCAAGATGAAAGCAAGAGCAGTATAACAAAATAGCACTCTACAGGGTAGTGCTAACTGAGGTATTATTTGGTTTGCTTCATTTTGTAAACATGATATTAGTATCACTCTGCATCATTCATCAATAGCATCGTCAGCTCATATTAATAAATATTCTCCATTCCATCTCGTGTGTCTAACATTTTGACCTGAATCACTCTGCTTTGTTACCAGTTCCACAGTGTGTTTTGGTGGGGAGGTTTAGCACAGCGACTCACCATCAAGTAAGGGGGAACAGTCTAACCCCAACAGTATATATATAAATATTATAGGCAGTGCTCTACAAGGTCTCCCATCAACAACTGGGAGTTAAGTTTTCTTTTATATCAAGTTAACCGACTACTCCTGTTCTCTCCGAGGAAAATCTTGCCCCTCCAAGGTTTTGAAATGACCTCCTAACTTACACAGCAGCATTAACCACTTGTAGTAGAGACAGAAAGAGCAAACTATTATACAGTTCAACACAAAGAACCTGATGTGAAACTAAAAGTAAAGAATACAAAAACATAATGCCCCTCAGCATAAAAAACAATTACAATCGAAGACCAAGTAAAACATACCTCATACTGCCCGGTACATTTCTCACTCTGCAGAGGTACATCAAACTCTTGATCACCGGTTTTGCTGTCTTCCTCATCCTCAGTGCTCTGTGGGGTGGGTTTTACCTCTGGTACTTCAGTTACATCCACCCACTCGTCATCTTTCATAATTTCAAGACCAAGAGCCCCACGTTCACTCTCTGGTACTTCATCTGTTGTGGGAGCTTTTGGGGCCATCTTTTCCTATATTATATAGAGATGACTTCAGATGATGTAACAAGTATTATTATGATAAACTGTAATAAATATTATGATGATGTAACAAGGTTCAAGATGAAGTTACAAATATTATTATGATGTAACAAATATTATGATGATATACATATATGTATGAAAAGAAAGAGGGAGAGAGAGAGAGCAGTGTTTACCTATTTTTCTTATCTATACATGGGGGTTATTCCTCTTCCACAATGTGTGGGGTGAATCAAGTGATACAGAAACAATAAAGAAAGAAAGGAAATGTTAGGTGAAATGTCTGCAAAACAAGCATAGGTGGCCCTAGGAGAGGACACTGACTATCCCTTAACTACAAACATCCTGTCAAGTGATATATTTCATCCCAGCAATAAAATATAACCACATGTCTTCTATACTTAATACTCATCACCTGCAACATAAACTACCAATCACAGAACATCTCCAACATCAGATTAATCTCAACTGTTTCACTGTAAGACAAAAACGTACCTTAATCTTTGTGGGCAGATGATTAACAAGGTGTTGATACAGGTCATCTGACATGGGACAACGGCCAAGAATGTGAGCGATCCAACAAGCTTTGCATCGACTTTTTGAGTTATCTCCAAGCACATAACAACTTAAAGGAAAAAAAAAATTAATTAACTTTTTCCTAACTTGGTGCCTTATGTTGAAATGGTTAAAAAGTAATTTTCATCAAAAACTAGTAACTTGAGGAGTACAAGAGAACTTGAATAAGATATAGGTTACTAAGTTAACACAGCTACACCGGGTTTCAAGACTATAATATCCTGAGTGAATCACGTCCTATGGGAAGTATATATTTACATGTTTATTTACATACTCAGACTTGAGTTATATGTAGAGAAAACAATTACAATTTGTTAAAATTTATTAGTTTTTATTAGAAAAACTTACTCCTTATAAATATCAACACCATCTATAAATCATTTACCATTTCTAACCTAAAATACTGTCCAATGACAAATGTGATAATCTTGGTAGCTTGATGCAATTGTTTCATCAGCAAAGCCACCCCCCCTTTATCTCAATTTAACGGCAAATTGGAAACGGCACAGTCGAGGTCCCATCGATGCTGTTAAATTGATGTTCAACCTGTACTGTACACTACAATATTACTGAAGTGCTGATAAAAACACTACAATAGTTATTATTTATTAAGTGATGATAAATACTCTCCAGTACTGTACCAATTTACTAAGTGCTGAAAACAAATGCTGTGGCAAGCATAAGTGGTGAAGGAGCTAAACTGATCAGACGTTTACCTATTGTAAACAAACGACTCATGGTACTGAGTGTGGGATTCTTTTTTCAGTTAAGTTGATGTTTTTAAGATAACATTTTATCAACCTGGCACCAAATGAACCTAAATGATATGAAAATTATTATGAAATTGCATCAAGACGTGTTGAAGGGATCAAGGGGGAGGGAGCTCTACCTCCTCCACCTGCTGCTCCCAGAGCACTCATCTCCCACACACAAAATACAACTACATTTATTTTTGTCTAATGTTTTCTTTATAGTACTTTACAGTACAGTAGAACGTCACGATATAACTATATAACACGAGATACTAGATACGTTCCAAGAGAAGTCGCTGTAAACTGAATTCGCACTAAATCGAAGTGTTGTTTCAATGGAATAATTTAGTTTGGTACTTGAGAGAAACACAAAACACTAAAAAGACTGACAGTCTACCCAGATGCACCTCAACCTATCTCTTAGAATAAACAAAACATATGTTTTTTTGTAGTATTATGTTAAAACAAACACTCATAAATCAACACAGCTAAAATTAAGGGATGTGAAATGGTCTGTTTACTGGCTGGGAAGATGGGGGGAAGGGAGGGAGGTGAGATGATATGTTTGACAGTTGATGCCAAGGTCTAGTGCTTATATATTTATCTGTCCTTAAGAGTGACTTTAAGTTTTTTCTTATAAAATGTCACTGAAATGACTTGGGAGAATATAATTAACATTGCTGGAATTCTTATAAGACAGTGATTAATATGAATATAAACATTTTATAGCTCGCATTAGACATACAAATTTTAGTTCTAATTTAAGAATTTTACTACAAAGAGCAAATTTTTTTATCTCGTGTGCAAAATATATGACGTATATATTCAAATTATTCGCTGTCTTGCAAGGATTCCAGCAATACAAATTATATTCTCCTAACTTTAGTCTGTGATATTATATAAGATAAAACCTTTAAGCCTAAAGCACCAAACCCAGGCTGGGAAGATGGGGGGAGAGGGGAGGGGAGTGACAGAGACATGTTTGACAGTTGGTGCTGAAGGTCTAGTGAGTATTTATATGTTTATTTATGTCCTTTAGCTTGAGTTATAAAATGTCACAGAAGTGACCGGGGAGAATATAATTTACATTGCCGGAATTCTTATAAGATAGTGATTAATTTGAATATAAACATGCTGTAGTTTACACGAGACAAAGATTTTAGTAGTACATTATTTTAAATACATGTACAGTACAGCTTTGCCCTTAGGACAGTGTAGCGTGCCCAGAGAAACATTAGGCGCAAAATTTTAAATATGATGCGCCAGATTGACTTGCACAAAATAGGAAAGATTCGCTTTAAATTACAACATTGTCCTTAATTGTGAGTGTCACTTTAAATCAATAAACATTAAATTGAATCGCTTTAAATCAATGTTCTATTGTACAGGTGCTCCTCTACTTAAGAACGTTAAACTCACACAATTTCAGAGATACTGTACAAACATCATCACTGAGGGGAGGTTACCTGCCAGAACAGGTGTTTGATGTGGATGAGACTGGATTATTTTGAAGAAAATTCCAGATAGAACAAACATTACCTAAGAGGAGAAGAGTGAGCCAGGTTTTAAGGCTGTATTAAAGGGTATAGCTGTACTAAATATCCATAATCTTTTCATTTTTTACAATATGTTTGGTATCTACACGAGTAAAGTTGGACTTACAAAACAATTGGACTTACAAACAAGCCTCAGGAACATAACTCGTTCGTAAGTAAAGGAGCACCTAAATACTGTATAACACTTTACAGTACAGTACATAACAATCATCTCGGTGAAAACAGTTGTCGGCAATCAGAGCGTTCTGTTTCATATATTTTATTGCTGATGTAATACTGTAGTGTTTTAATAACCTTGTTATACATTTTAACAATTGATTTTCTTAAAACTCGATTTTTTTCAGACTTTCGCATTTTTCGGACTGGTCTCTAGCCCAATTAGTCCAATTTATCGAGGTTTTGGAACAGTTCAAGCGCAGTTTTTGGCCTCTGGAACCTAAAATTACTTCCATTTATATTAATCAAAACCAAAATTTGTGATTTGATAAATCCTAACAACATAAAAAACTTAAATGATAGCCATTCTGAGTGGGTATAAGCTGTAGGGATGGCAGCCAATGTCATATGGGGGCAGAGTAGGGTAACCCTAGCTGCTGTTTAAGGGTTTACAGCTTATAAATTCCATTGTCCTTAACAGATCATATTAAAATATATTACTGGACTGTGTATTTAAATACACACAGGAACAAAAACAAATCAAAACTCAAACTAAAAGTAAAAGAAAGGCAATTAGTCAAAGGTGTTCTCCTAATCTAAGGAGCTGTAGAGTCTCCTTTCTCAAATCAATACAAATTCCCAAATGATATCCACCTATTACTGAATTTGCATTTCAAAAGACAATCAACATTTAAACTGAACCAAACTGTTGGTTCATACACACCTGCCTTGATCCTTGCAACGTAAAATATACGGCTGCCTTTTAAATTTTTGATAGCAGTGTCGACATGCCTCACATGCTAAGACAGTTCCTCCAATGCGTGTCACTCCTCTGTGGATTGAGTAATAGCGATTTTCTTTGCAAATTCCACAAAAAACTCGTACTCTCTTTGAGGCAGTTTTTCCTTCCTCAGTACCTGAAAGGAAATTGTTTAATGAAACATTAAATTTGCCACAGAAAATTTAAATTACTGAAATACTGAAATTCTTAAATCCAAAAACAAAATCATTTGATCAGAAAACATAAACATGTGTAAATTACTAAATTTCCCTCTACCTGCATAATGTGAATTATCAGCATAAGTTAGTGTCAAAATGCCTTTAATAAATAAAAGAATCTAAATCAAATACCTGCATTCCTGTATCTATCACAATGTACACAGTAATGCACAAGATTTTACATTTATCAAAGTTAAGGGCCACAGTTTTATACCACCTTAATCCTATTGATTAGGCTAATTTTTGTTGGGGTCTACTAGGAATTGGGACCATCTGACCAGTAAAGTATGCAAAGCAAAGAAAAACAACTTCATGAAATATATGAAACAAAGAAAATTTACTAATAAAAATGATGGATGGAAAAATGAAATCCCATATCATGTCTAATGAAAAAATGAGTCACCAGCGAGATCCATATTGTCAAAACCTATTCTGGTCTAACCTGCATCATGCCAAAGGACCTCAACATGTTTAACAGCAGGAGACACAATCCTGATGGACAAGTTAAGATATTGTTTCTATTGAAAGCAGCACTTTCTAACCTAGGTATATCAGGGTCAGTGATTTGAGTCCAACTTAATCTGGTACCCTTTTAGTGAGGCTTTGGGACTGAGATTTAACCCTTAAACAGCAATCAATATTACTGGAAATTAGCTGTAGGAATGGTAGCCATACCAGTGGATGCTTCATGTTACTTATGCTCCATTTTTGGACATAAAGAGACAGAGTAGGGAATCCTTAGCTGCCAAATAAGGATTACACATAAAATGGAGCCCAGGCAATTCTAAATCTTTAAGCTATAGAATGAAATACATACACCATATCCATCACTTCCTAGCATTTTCTACTCACACCAAAAGAGGAGAGAACACCGAATCACTCATTTCTTCTTGTCTTCAAATGCCATTTCATACTACAACCCCCTTTTTATTACCTACATGAGCATCAATAAGTGACCTGTGATATTCTGAGCTAACTGGGAATATGATGGAGGAAGTTATCTGACAACAGAGAATTCTGTTAGCCCCTTAATGAAACATTCACCCCATATAGAAAGAAAAGGATATACTGTACTGGTGTTGCACTCTACTGTTCATTCTACAGTTACCTAGATAAGTGTTCACGAGCTAGTTCAGGATCCTTATATTATCCAAAATTCCTCTGTTCACATTGTTCTTGATAAATTTATTTTCAAAACCTTCAAAACCATGTGCTCTAGTAGTCATGCAGTGAGGTTGGGAACCCTTTCTTGTAATATTTGGATCACATGAAGATTGACCCCCAGCTTAGTTCACCTGATTATACAACACCCTAATGCTACTTGGAGAGGGAAGGTAAGGTTAAGTTAGGTTAGAGATTAGGTTAGGTTACATTAGGCTAGATTATGTTATTACCAGTAGAGGTTAGGTTAATCTTAAGATGAACGAAACTGGAGGGCCTATTTTTGGGGGTTCTAAATCTATTATACAGTTGCTGTTAAAAATATGTCAAAGTCATCTGGTATTGGGTAGACTAGGCCAGAGGAAACTGTAGTAGCAGCAATGGCTACTTCTCAGGGCACTGTTGAGGCCCTGTAGGTCACAAACATACCAGTATTATTTACTTACCTATCACATTGAGATAAGAGGGCATAAGGACTGCTGGTATCCGCAAATTACCCTCATTAGTTTCCATATTTTTTTCGTCTTTTCCCATCTGGTGACCTCTCGGTACAAACAATGTATAAATTCCACCCTAAAACAGAAGAAAACAGTAATTATTATACCTTGTCAGCTCTCTGAAGAACACTTTAGCTATGGTAATCTATCTAAAAAAGCTTAATATCCTTTAAGGTTAATATTGACGATTAACCCACCGACGCATTATTTGTTTTTATGTTTATTTTCTTACCATATTTTCATCAGTGAGTTCTGGTATGAGAAATTATTTCTTGTGAAAATTCTTCGTTTGGTAGATAATGAGGTACCTTGCGCGCTCTACCTTGTTTTCTCGGTGGTGATGCAGTGGGAATGCTGTATCCGGGATGTAAACAGCCAATCATACTGACGTATTTCAAAACATTCCGCTGCCGGGGGCCGGATCGACGCCGATGCTGAGTGCATGCTTATAAGCCGTTCAGTCTGAGCAGCTGCTTTCACGTACATAAAAAATGCAAAATTACACCAAACCATAGTAAGTTCTTTCTGTTTAATATACCGGGGGGGGGGGAGCGGGGCGGCAGAGTCATACAGCTAGGAAGTTAGGTAAGGTTAGGTAGGTTTCTTTGGTTAGGTTGATGAGGTCTTCTAACAACGCAATCTGCCGCTTGTTTTCTTATCAACTAAGGTTAGGTTTACTTTAGAAATAAACACTTTTTAACACATTTGCATAAACTATGACAGTGTCCACTATAAAACACAGTGAAATTGGGGCGCTTTTAAAATCGTTTTATATGAAAAATCAGGGGAGGGTAAGTGATCAATATTTAACTCCTTCAGTTTTCCATAATGTGAATCATCAATATCTTTTGTTTTTAATTTGTTATATATAATACAATATTAGGGTTTCGAATCATATATGTTTCCATGGAAAGAAAAACACCAAATGAACTGTTTATGAACAAAAGCAATGACACAGAGCAACCAAGCCTGACATAACCAAACTTGTTAGGCTTATTATGTTTAACTTTACAAGACTTTCTACAAGGGTGATCAGTAACAAGGTTAGGTTAAGTTAAGTTTTGCCTGTAGTTTCTTAGGAAAAATCATTACAAATACTGGCAATCATCCCAATTACCTCAGTCGTAAGGGGTCCGACTAATTACCAAAATGAACCCAAATTGACCCAAATGTAGCCGCAAAGAAGTCAAATGATGGTCCTACAAGAATAAATCGGGCTGTGAATCACTTCTCGACTAGTATTTGGTGTCACAAAGTCACAAAAAATTGGAAAACTTAATTTAATATGAGTTAATAGATCGAATGCATGTACCTAACCTAACCCAACTCAACTCAGATTAAATTAAGTTTACCAATTTTTTGTGACTTTATGACACCAAATACTAATCGAGAAGTGATTCACAGCCCGATTTACGCTTGTATGACCATCATTTGACTTTATTGTGGCTACATTTGGGTCAATTTGGGTTCATTTTGGTAATTAGTTGGACTGAGTCATACTAATCTGCCACTTACTGTACTTGGTACCAAAATATTAAAATAAAATACTAAACTTGTTTAAGTGAGAGTATCTTAATTATAAATTTTCATAGGAAATTAGAATTATAAAAAGCCACACAGATTGTAATGTTATATAAACATATTTTTGGGCACAAAAATAAAATAAATATTTATTGTTTCACGCCCATCACTCAACACGTAGGGAGCAGATTTCAGCATCAAACACCAAATATTTTCAATATTATGAAGCTAAGAGCCTTTACATAACATATTTAATATGTGCCATATATCAAAATTATATTATAAATAAAATCTGTGACATTTTGTAATGGCTACAAGGGAAACTTAAACAAAAATTCTCAATGGAAGGAGCAAAGGCTACTTAGCATAATGTATTCCCTATATCATATAATTTAATTAGTGCACCACGTCACACCAGAATCATACTTACTGTGTGTTTTTGGAAAGACTACCCCTTAAATCCTCCCAAACTCTGTGTAAATCATTAACAATAGTCAATACATCAATGTGGAGTGCGGGAGAACAGCTTGTAAACAAACACCTCACGCGTTCATAACTAACACATAAACAACCACAACACCCTAATAAAAACAACAAAATTGTTTTATACACTATTTTAAATATAATAAAATATTTAACTCTGATTTATCATAAATAATACTTATTTTTTTTTACTAGACAGAAAGAGAAATAAATATTTTAGTGGTGGTGAATGCAGTGTTCGAACCACCCCAGAGGAGGAACGTGAATGGCTTCGGATAAAAGCGGTCGATGTTTCATGAACGCCAAACCTCACTCCGTTCAATGACCGCAAAACTCACTGGCGGACGCTAACCCTAAGCATTCGTGGTTACACTAATATCCATTCGTTGATAAAAGATTATGCTAAGGCTTCATGTGGTATTAAGTCCATTTTGATAATGGAAAAAAAATTATGTACAGGAAGAGGAGGAAGTGTTCCGTTTCCGGTGAGAAGTTACCAACCTCGACACACTTCCGCCGCACCACTAAAGTTTTTATTTAATATGAAGATAAAAAAAATATATAGGAATGGAAATACTGAAAACCTGACATGATATTTATTTCACAAGTAATAGGTAGTAGGCAGCTACAAACCAGGGAGGTATTGGAAGATATTGGAAGCATAATGTGTTGTCTAATGGTAGACCCTGCTGCCGTATGTGACCAAGTCCCAGGTTGGTGATCTGACTTTCTGCCTCATTTACACACAGTTGCAGGGTCTCAGTTGTTTCTCTTACTAATGACAACACAACATTCATATATTGTTTCTCACTATTGATCTTTTTTTAACTTTTGTATTTCTTTATTATTATTATTATTATTATTATTATTAGTGTTATTATTATTAGTGTTATTATTATTAGTGTTATTATTATTAGTGTTATTATTATTAGTGTTATTATTATTATTATTGTTAATATTATTGTACTATTTTATTATAAATCTTATTTACTATGAATTATTATTATTATTATTATTATTATTACATTTTCGCCCCTAGGACCCCAATGTGGGTCAGTGACCTGTGCCCGGGTGGGCTAATCCCCGTAAAAAAATAATAATAATAATGATAATAATAATAATCTTGCTCGGAAATTCAGGGCGACATAATTAGTGAAAGTTGATATGCTACACCGCTGCTCCCGGACTATTGCCAAACATCTATCTTTTTATCTATCTATCAGTCTTCATATCAATTAAGCAATCGGAATATCTATCTGTCTATCTATCTATCTATCTATCTATCTATCTATCTATCTATCTTTCTATCTATCTATCTATCTAGTGTGGTAGTAACCCTGGTGGAACAAGCTTAGCAACTTTGTAGTAAGTGCTGGAACGCTGGAAAGTTTCCTAAAGGAGGCTAGATAGATTCATGGGTGATAGAGAGTGGTAGTAACTCTCGACAGGAGCTGCCATGCACAGGCCAACCGGCCTATTGCAGACTCCTTATTTTCTTATGTTCTTATAGTGTGGTAGTGACCCTGGTAGTGTGGTAGTGACTGTGGTAGTGTGGTAGTGACTGTGGTAGTGTGGTAGTGACCCTGGTAGTGTGGTAGTGACCCTGGTAGTGTGGTAGTGACCCTGGTAGTGTGGTAGTGACTGTGGTAGTGTGGTAGTGACCCTGGTAGTGTGGTAGTGACCCTGGTTGTGTGGTAGTGACCCTGGTAGTGTGGTAGTGACCCTGGTTGTGTGGTAGTGACCCTGTAGTGTGGTAGTGACCCTGGTAGTGTGTTAGTGAGTGTGTGTAGTGACCTGTAGTGTGGTAGTGAGTGTGGTAGTGACCCCTGATGAGTAGTGTGTAGTGTGGTAGTGACCCTGGTAGTGTGGTAGTGACCCTGGTTGTGTGGTAGTGACCCTGGTAGTGTGGTAGTGACCCTGGTAGTGTGGTAATAACAGGTGGCACAGCTCCCAGGGTGATGATAGTGGAGGCGTCTGTGTAGGAAACTAATATTTCATAATAACTTTTCGAGCTAAAATATATTGAAACGTAAGGTAACTATTTTTTATTGTATTTTCACCTACCATTCATTCCTTTCTCTCTTTGTATGTATGTATGTATGTATGTATGTATGTATGTATGTATGTATGTATGTATGTATGCATGTATGTATGTATGTATGTATGTATGTATGTATGTATGTATGTATGTATGCTTAACGGCATTTATCAAGTCATTATAGAAGCAACCC
This sequence comes from Homarus americanus, assembly GCF_018991925.1. Classification (NCBI taxonomy): domain Eukaryota; kingdom Metazoa; phylum Arthropoda; class Malacostraca; order Decapoda; family Nephropidae; genus Homarus; species Homarus americanus. The sequence continues at coordinate 1,194,723 of NW_024725031.1, read as the reverse complement.
CAAACTTACAGTATAGAGTTTTACATGATAATACAGTGAGTGGTTATATTTTGTTTTCAGGTTAAATCTAATTTTTTTACCGCACTGAGAGCTGGATGAATGTTTTCTTTTTAGCAGAATTTAACATATAGTGTAAATTCTAAATTTATGTCTATAAGCGGCAAGAACATAGATTTTTTTTTTGGCTGAAATTATCTCTGTAAGTTGTAATACTACGTTTATTCTTGGTAAATTTAACGTATCAGCAAGAGAATATTAACCTTTTATTTAACATCTGGGGTAGAAATTTTACATTTTATCAAAGACCACGATGTTAAATTTAACATTCCCCCCCCCCCCCGCCCCCCTGCACGAGTCTTTATGCCGGGGTTCGTATCTCAATGACCAGCTGGCCGAGTCTCACACACAGTTGCCAGAAATAACATCAAAACACCTTCTAATGCTTTCACTTAACGCAAATTTATTCTCATATCAAACTCATATAATAATTTTGGTGTTAAGGGATGATACATTTAGCGTGAAATTGTTGAAAATTATAAATAAAATATAGCTGGGATGTGGTGAAGGTTGGTAAGTGGTGTGTGTGGGTGTCAGTGTGTGAGGTTGAAGAGGGTGTGTGTGTGTGTGTAGCCAGCTGATGATGGGTGTACGTACGTTGCTCTGTCTTCTCTCCGCCTCCGCTCTCATCCAATATGGTAAGATTATATCACCTGAAGATTAGACACCCAAGCTTATTTCAATTGAAGATTAACCTCCCTAGAGCTCACTTTACGTAACATAATCTAAATTATCTAATCTAATCTAACAGTAACGATAACCAAACTGAAACTTAACCTAACCTAACCCAACCTAACACCAACGCTGATCTAAACTAACCTAACTTAACCTAACCTAACCCCTCAAAGTAGCATTAGAGTGGTTAATCTTCAAGCAAAATAAGGTAGGGTGTCTTATCTTTAGGTAAACCGTAATTTCGTTAATTCTTTCACTTTATCACTACTATAATCTTACATACTGATTTGTTCTTATGCCCACCATGCAATTGTACTATTCCAGATGATACTAAATGTTACATAATACTTCCTTGAGATAAATGTACAGTATATATCAGGTGCCTACAAGAGAGCTCAGGCTCTCAACTGGCTCAGCCATGTTAATATTGTTATTATTATCCACCTGTTACTTACTTACCCCTTAACTACCTCTACCTCTTACTTACCTCTACCCCTTGCCTCCTTATTAACTACCTCTACCTCTTACTTACCTCTACCCCTTACCTCCTTATTAACTACCTCTACGCCTTACCTACCCCTTACCTATCTCTACCCCTTAACTACCTCCACCTCTTAACTCTCCCCCTTAACTACCTTCCTCTACCCCTTCAGGAGCGGCGGGGGAGCCCTGGAACGAGAAGGACTCCGCCAGTAATGCGATAGACGACCAAATCATCAAGGCGTTGGAGAGCTTCAGGGAACACATGTCGAGTGGTTGGCCCGAGCTGGGTATACCTGTACTCGACCCTCTCCTTCTGCCCGAGGTCGACCTTAACATCACCGCTGGCAACATTGAGTAAGTGTGTGTGTGTGTGTGTCCAATAAATATATCTATTAATCTATCAAAAAGACAATCAATTTCATCAATCAATCAATCTCCTCTTTATTTACTTATCAATCCCTCAACCAGACAACCAGTTATCAGTTTATGAATCAAATAAGCATTCTACTCATCCATCAATCCATACAACGACCAATCAAGCTATTCCTTTATCAGTCCATCCATCAATAAATCTATCAGCCAACCTGTCTATCCCTCTCTCTCTCTCTCTCTCTCTCTCTCTCTCTCTCTCTCTATCCTTTTTACAGTTATCATAATTTAGTTAACTTATCTATCCCCTATTCAATTCTCTCCCTCTCCTAGCCTGAAGATGAACCTATCTGATGTCGTGATCAACAACCTGTCTAACTTCACTATCGACCGCGTCCATAGTAACTTACTCTTCCTCAAGGTCGACATCGATCTCGGCCTTGCACAACTCGACGTCGATGGCCTCTACGATATCCTCGGAACTATTGGAGTTTTTCCCGTCTTTGGAGAGGGACCCTTCTTGTAAGTGAGAGAGAGAAAGAGGAAGATAAGGAGGGGGGTGGGGGGGTGAAAGAGGCACAGTAGTAGAGATAATGAGAGGGAGAAGTGGAAGACTCAGGAAATGCAGAAGTATAGTTAGCTGGAGGAGTTTGTAGCCCTGGAATTCAGTCCCACATAGTTTGTAGTCTCGAATGGTTGTTCTATATTGTAGTCCCACGCAGACTGTTAATAGCCCTCACATTCTGGCTCCATATATCTTAATACCTCATCAAGAGAGTAGTTTGACATAGGCTGTAGTCCTAAAAAGTAGCTCCTGACAGTAATCCGTCAGGGAGTGTAGCATAACAACATCGCCGCTCCCCCACAGGCTGGACGCGTTCGACCTGACCTTCAGCGTGGAGGTGGGACTCGGACGTGATGAGTACGATGAGCTGGGCGTTACAATCCTCACCATGTATGTCGACCTCAACACGACGGAGGTGAGTGACGCAGGGGTCAGATGTTTAAATGGATCGTGCGTATCTTGAGATGTGAGAATGTATTTAACTGGTTCCCTTCAGCTAGTATTCAAGATGGATTCTCAAAGGTACATATGATAGATCTATTATTCCTAAACATGGATGTGAGAATGCAACTATCTGGTTCTTTTAAGGTATGACAAATTTGTGAATGCTGCTGTTGGAACGCATCCAAATTACTACTTACGCTACGGCATAAGTTCTCGTACGTGGAAATGTAATTTTATATTTGACTGCCTCACGTAATCTATAACACAAATATGGATACAAAATCTTCCAGTTTAGTGAAGAAAAGTCTACATTACTGCAGGATAGAGTGACGTATCATCCTGAGTACAGTGAAGTTATCCTGCGAGTAAACAATCCTTACTCCTCAGGTCGACTTTGAGAACATCATGGGAGGCGGGGACATGGCCGACTTCGTCAATGGAGTCCTGAGTTCCCTGGCACCAGATATCCTGCAGTCCCTGGAGGAGGAGTACCTACCCTTCCTGGAGGAGGCGCTGAAGCACGAGATCAATACAATCCTACATGGAGGGTGAGTACTTGGAGTGTCTCCAGGACGACGCCTATGTGGGGACACAGGGAGAGAGGGTACGGGAGGAGAGGGAGGAGGTGAATAGAGGATAGAATGAAAGCTAAAAAGAACTCAAGGAAAATAGGGCCAAGGAAGATCTAATCTTAACAAGTCCTATAATCAACATTGGTATTACAGTGTATATATCTCTCACTCAATGTCCAGGGTTCGAGTTCTGACCCTGGACAACTGTGGGAAGGGTGTACTGTTATCCACGGTGACCCTACCAATCATCGCAGGTTTCAGTCGCGGATTAACATAAGGTAAACGTTACCAGTTTCCCCGGGCCCCCAGGTGTGAGGGGACCAAGGTCCAACGATAAATATCCCAACATTTTCTGTCCCTGTAAGGAAATGATTTCTTCATATATTGTATACAGTAGTTGATGGAAGATATGCTGGTACAGAAATACATATATTTGAGTAAATATTAATTTAATTCAACATCAATTTACCTATTTAGTGATGTGCAGACAAATACAAAAGGTTTGCGGGGCATTTGGACGTGAAGTTTTTACTAACACCATGGCAATTTCTCAGTGACTTGCAAACGGACAGGTTTGGTATTTTCGTGTTGAATATAGCTTTGTCGGTGATTTACTATAATTTAGCATTAATTAGTATTAGCATTAGCGAAAACCTTAGCATAATAGAAGGAAATTTGGCATCCGATTCGAAATTTTAAATTTAAGAACTTATGGGAGCGATCGTGGACAGAAACAGCTTATGTTATAATGTAGCCACAGAGGCATTTTTTTAATAGCAGGCTACTAGCTTGGTATGTGTAATTATACATTATTATTTTGATATATTGAAGGGGGGGGGGCCCCTTGTCGCTGCATTTCCCCAGGGGCCCCCGCCTGTTGTCAATCCGCCCCTGCCAACACTGGACAATAATGTTCATAACCAAATAACAAATAACAGACTAGCCGTCCGAATGGCTAGTAGATATAAATGGTGGAATGATATATTAAATAATGATAATAATAATTTGTTCTACGGGGTTATTAGTTTTCCTCAGTTTCCCTTCTGAGCCTCATGTTTCTCTGACACTTTGGAGACTACTTAAGACCGTTGTTATTTGCAGTTTTGTATCATCAAAAAGAATAAGTTTTACCTCTAAAGTTTGTGATCTTAGTCCTTACATTCTCTACTGACCATTTAACGGGAATGTTAATTTATTATGTCCCTAATATTAAGGAATTACAGCGAAAGCTAAAATAGATTAGTCTACTATTTAAAAATTTTCATTTTCTTTTATGAAAAGTCAAAGAGAATGGAGCGGGATAACTTTAATAATAGTGCAGAAAAAGATGGACAGCATTTATGGTTCATGTTAAAGGACCGAATTTGTAAGTTTGTCTCTCCTGA
>NW_024725031.1:1137673-1182673 GCF_018991925.1 Homarus americanus | reverse complement strand
GGTGAGCTCTGAGGTGACTTGAAAGGCCGACACAGGACCGGTAGGTCCGTCCACAGATGTTGCATGTGTGGAGGGCTACATAAAGTGCGGGAGGGGCAGCAGCATTTGTTCTCTTGTCTTCCCAGCGAACTCGAAGGATGGAACGTAGACTATGTTGGTGAAAGTTTTCAAGTGCCTTGAGGTGCCTCCTGTATGTGAATCATGTCTCACTGCCATTTAGCAGGGTGGGTTGGACCACTGCTCGATATACGTGCAACTTTGTAGATAATTTCGGCTCCCTACAGCTGAAGACACGGGTACGGAGTCTGCCAAAGGCTTGAGATGTACAGCCGATCCGATGTTGAATTTCTTCATCGATGTCCGCAGTGGTGGACAGGTGGGAGCCGAGATACTGAAAGTGGGTAACATTAGAGAGGGTAGTACCGTTAAGCTGGATGGATGGTGGAGGCGTGGCTGAACCAGGGACAGGCTGAGAGAGAATCTGCATAAGTGTTCAGGATCTCCTGTAGGTCGCGTTCACTGTGAGCGACAAGGGTGAGGTCGTCTGCATACTCAAGTTCTGTAATGGAAGCTGCCGACATCTTTGTTCCTGCCTGGAGTCGCCTTATGTTGAAAAGACCCTTCATCCGGTACTCGATGTCCACCCCGCCGGCTAAATTGGCACTGGCACGAGTAAGGAAGGCAGCCAAGAAAATGGAAAAGAGAGTTGGTGCCAGTACACACCCTTGTTTTACCCCCGTTTGGATGGAGAAGAAAAACCGTATCTTTACCAATGGGAAAAATACTGAATTCCCTAATCTGAAAATTCACCTGGCGCATCATCCACCCTTCAATAACGACAAGACCACAACAGGTAAGAATTATACCTACACTTTACGTTCAGAATAAGCTAAATGCATACCTGGTGAATTAGCGACACTTGTACACTAATCCCTTACCCCAACACGACACTGTTTCCTTCCCCACACCATCTATCACATCTTCTGTTTACCTTCCCATAATGACAAGTAACTGTTTACTGCAGGGTCACGCTTACTGCCTTACCTTGCTGGTGTAGTACATCTTTTGTAGAAGTAGTTTAGTTTAAAGTGCTCTGTTAGGAAGTTGGGTGAGGTTAAAGGTAATGTTGGTTAGGTTAGGTTAGGTTAGGTTAGGTTAGGTTAGGTTAGGTTAGGTTAGGTTCCGGGGTTCAGAGAGGTCCATGACTTCGACCCCTCTTTAAGTAATTGCTAGTTGGGGGTAATTTGTCTAGAGCCGTAGCGCGGTGGGTGGAAATATGAATACAATTGATGATAAGTGAACGTGCGGCCACAAGCAGCTGACTGATGGTCCATTCATGCAAAACAAGTGACAGTCTTCACCACTGACCGCCGACACGCGATGGTCACGTGACTCCCGTAAGTGACGTCAGGAGCTAGACACCGCTATGGATTATCAGTGGTATCAACATGGAAATAAAACCACGAATTATACGACAATGAAACCCCCCCCCCAAAAAAAAATCTATAGAAAAATACTTCACCACAAAGTCAAAGCACATCACAAATAAGCTATGCGAAAATAACATGAAAGTGTCGTGAAATATATAATCATAAACAGTACAGTAAAAACGCGGTCGGCAACTCTACCGTTCACTTGCTCACCAGAAGATTTCCCGCCAAATTGAGACGGAAGTTGTTTAGTAATGCTGGGACCAATTTACCGCGAGTATTGATCCCTTCTGTTGTTATGACTGTGGTGGAGGGCTGGCCGGCGTGGGAAAAAACTGTCTCTCTCTCTCTCTAAGCTGATCAATTTCTTTACATAGGGCGGCTCCTTGTTATTATTTTTCACGCTAAATTTACATGTGTTGACATTATGTTTTCCCGCCAAATAATATGTTGACATTATGTTTTCCCGCCAAATATTATGTTGACATTTTACTGCGTCTTGTGTTAGTGATTAAATAAGTTTTCTTAGGTTTAGATTTTTAATAGGAATTATAAATTTCGATATTTTCAGTTTGTTGTGACTGATGTGACATCAAGTTCATGTTCAGATATTACCAGAATTATTCTTAATGTTATATGTAATACTACCAAGTACCATAACCACTGCTACCAACACTCACCATGCCCTATCACCATAACCACTACTACCAACATCCACCAGCACCACCATAACCACCACTACAACCCTAAATACCATACCCACAATAACCACCACTATAGTACTAGGTTTGCAACAGTTGAACTTTCTAACAACACAACACCTTATTTTATTCATGTCTGGCTAACTATAGCACACCTTGCTAACAACAGAACCACAGGCTATATCATCCCGCTAACTATAGCACACCTTGCTAACAACAGAACCACAGGCTATATCATCCCGCTAACTATAGCACCTTCGCTAAAAATTAACACCTCGACCCCTTAACTTGATCATAACAAGTATAGCGTGTGTCCGCCCGTCCCCAGAGTGGAGGTGAACTGAGTTCCAAGTGCGTGGGGCTTAATCTACCTCTTACGACCAACAGATTGACGAGATGCTGATATTTACGACACCACACTAACGCCATGGAAGGGGTGGGGGAATAATAATAATAGCTCTAATTAACGACGTGGCTCTAACAGGCTCTAATTGATTATTGTATTGTTTATGGCGAGATAATTGTCCCTTATTACGTCACTCGTTTTAACCCGCTGATAAACTACCCGAGGATGGTGGTTGGTTGAGGGCCGTGGTGTGGTGGTGGTGGTGGTAGGGGGGGTAGTGGCAAGTGGTGATGGTGGTGGAAGAAAGTGGTAGTGCTGGAAGGGCGTGGTAGTGGTGGTAAAAGGGAGTGGTACTTGTGTTAATGGAAGGGGGAAATACTAGTAATGTTGGTGGTGGTGGAAGGGGGTTGGTAGTGATGCTTCGTATTGGAGCTGGTGGATAGTAGTGGTAGTCAATGGTAATGGGTTGTGTTGCGTTGCTTGATGGTGGTAGCTGTAGTTATGGTAGTAGTGGTAGTGATTGTGGTTATGCTGATATTTGATGGTGGTAGCTGTAGTTTTGGAAGTAGTGGTGGTGGTGGTGATTGTGGTTATGTTGATACTTGATGGTGGTAGCTGTGGTTATGGTAGTAGTGGTATAGTGATTGTGGTTATGTTGATACTTGATGGTGGTAGCTGTACAGTAGTTATGGTAGTAGTGGTGGTGGTGGTGATTGTGGTTATGTTGATACTTGATGGTGGTAATTGTGGTCACTTAAGCCTCGACACAAAGATAGATTCTCAAAGATTCGTAAGAAATATTCGCAATGGTGGAGAATGAAAACTCACTTAACTGACTCTCTTTAAGCTACAACACTAAAATGAGAGGCAAAATATGTCTTCAATTTAACGACATGACTGAACCCTAACTAAATATCGGGGTTCATGTTCTCAAGGATTCAGCACGTAAACTTTCGTCCTTAACTTCTGCTATATAAACGCATCTACTGTATAGTTAAGGTATAGGTCTCAGTTTAGTTATGTTATTTTGGATATATTTTTTTGTGTTTTGGGTTAGGTCGGGCAGTTAGGTGTGTTTATATATCTTTATTTATGAGGAAAAGTCATCATGAGGGTCTTTGAGAATCCCAAACCTCGTATCCCCTAAGACACCGATATGACGCCTAAACAAAAATATTACCGACGTGTATCCGACAGACTGAACCGACTACCGAACCAACAGCCGCTCTCCCCCTTAACCCCTCCTCGCTCCACGATCCCTCACATATGTTTCGTTAATCATTGCAATTATCAGAATCTGTGACGGAAGGGAGAAATCTGTGACGAGTGGGAACAAAAGAGCAGGCAGCCATTAAGAGAGCGGCTACGGGCGTATCAAAATGCCACCGCCCGACCCGCCTGGACAATATTGCACCGAAGGAGTGTTGACGCGTGGTGGCCCGGCAGGCTATTGGCTGGCTGGTGGCTGCTTCACTCCTATTTATTTAAGTTTCTCTCTATTTTCCCTTTTTCTTTCCCTTTCTATCTTACTTTTTCCGTTTGACATATAAAATGTATTTTGAAAACTAAGCTAGTATCCCCAGTGATGTAACGGCTTGAGTTGAAATATTATTATTACTAGTGACAAATTGTCGTAATTTTTATCCTTTATATAGGATATTATAATTATCAATATAAAGCATCTTTATAAGTTATGATTATCATTATCATGTCTAAGTGACCGTAATCCTTGGGAGAGTTTAAACGATATAATGATAACCAAGAGACGACATTGGCTTACCCTCTGTTTATCTATGACCACACCCTGTTATTATTGTAATTATGTCCGCCTGGGGGCATTAATTATACGTGTTTTGCAGGGAAATTATAGGCATAGTCTCCATAAAGCATTAGATCCTGTTATTGAAGGTTTCAGATCATATTATAAGGGATTCTATATGGACTACTTAAGTGAGAGATGGTTAATGGATGGAAATTTATTATCAAATGTTTTTATTATTATTCACTAACATATAACTTAACCTTTCATTGTTATTATTGTCTCTACTTTATTATTATTATTAAAGTATCATTATTTATATCTGCTCTCCTACTTTTGCCTTTCTAATAAGCTCACTATAGAACGAGAGAGAGAGAGAGAGAGAGAGAGAGAGAGAGAGAGAGAGAGAGAGAGAGAGAGAGATCGTCCTCGACAAATTCTACGGAAGGTCACACAGTAATTTTGCGAATCAGTGACATAATACATCGGAACGTGACCTTGACACAGACAGACAAACTCACAAACAGACAGACACCACAAACAGATGGACACACAAACACACGGATAAACAAACAAACATATTATCTCTCGCTGGGTAAATTCTCAAAAAGGTTCACTTGTATAATTTCTCGCCACTATGACCTAGAAAACACATTTATCTTATTATAGTCTCTACGTAATTATGGTGTCATTTTAATCACAATATTTATCTCAAGTGTTTAAAGGTTCGTGTGGAACTCTTGGTGTTTCTAATAGGTCCCAGTTCTGATAGGCCCCAGTTCTAAAAGGTCCCAGTTCTAATAGGCCCCAGTTCTAAAAGGTCCCAGTTCTAATAGCCCCAGTTCTAATAGCCCCAGTTCTAATAGCCCCAGTTCTAATAGGTCCAGTTCTGATAGGTCCCAGTTCTGATAGGCCCCCCTGTTCCTAGTCTTGATAGGCCCCAGTCAAAGGTCCTAGTCCTAAAAGGTCCCAGTTCTAAAGGGCCCCAGTTCCAATAGCCCCAGTTCTAATAGGCCCCAGTTCCCCAATAGCCCCAGTTCTAATAGGTCCAGTTCTGATAGGTTCAGTTCCCCACAGGTCCCAGTTCTGATAGGCCCTAGTTCTAAAAGGTCCCAGTTCTATAGGGGCCCAGTTCAAGCCACAATTCTAATAGGTTCAGTTCTGACAGGGGTCCAGTTCTGATAGGTCCCAGTTCTAAAAGGCCCCAGTTCTAAAAGGTCCCAGTTCTAATAGCCCCAGTTCTGATAGGCCCCAGTTCTAAAAGGTCCCAGTTCTAATAGGTCCCAGTTCTGATAGGCCCCAGTTCTGATAGGCCCCAGTTCTAAAAGGTCCCAGTTCTAAAAGGTCCCAGTTCTAATAGCCCCAGTTCTAATAGCCCCAGTTCTAATAGCCCCAGTTCTAATAGGTCCAGTTCTGATAGGTCCAGTTCTAATAGGGCCCAGTTCTAATAAGCCACAATTCTAATAGGTCCACTTTTAATAGGCCCCAGTTCTAATAAGTCCCAGTCCAAAAGGGCCCCAGTTCTAATAGGTCCCAGATCTAATAGGCACGAGTTTTGATAGACCTCAGTTTTAATAGGCCCCAATTCTAATGGGCTCTAGTTCTAATCGGTCCCAGTTCTAATTGGCACGAGTTTGAATAGACCCCAATTCTAATTGGCCCAAGTTTTAATAGGTCCCAGTCTTAAAAGGCTACAGTTCTAATAGGACCCAGTCTTCATGGGGCTCAGTCTTAACAGACCCCATTTCTACTAGGCTTCAGTCCTAAAACACCTTAATTCATACTCCTGGGCATTGATTGGTTGATGGAACCGAGGTCCTGGGCAGTGATTGGTCGAAAATCGAGATTTTTTTTTAGCCAACCTCAACCCAGACCCCAATTTCTCCACCAATCACAGCTCGGACCCTTGTTTTTTTTAACTAATCACAACCCATGACAATTTTTTACCAATCATAGCCCAGGATTTCGTTTTTTAGCCACTTGAAAGACTCCTTGTTTTCAATATTGGGGCCCATTAGAGCTGGGAACAATTGGTGGTAGTTATGTTAGCTTAGGTTGGGGCCGGTACGACGCGCGCTAGAGAGAGAGAGAGAGAGAGAGAGGATGGCGTGGGAGGGCTGGTACGCCATCCTGTCTGTCGGGTAAATTTGTTTTCCTGGTCGAGATTAATTATTTATTGATTTTTGGTAATTAAAGTACAGAGACAATTATTAAAACTGATATTAATACGGCAATATGTTGGAGGGAGGAGGGGGGTGGAAGGGAGAGGTAGATAGAGTGAAGGAGACAAATGGATAAATGGGAAAGATAATGAGAGAAATAGAAAGATAAGTGGAGAGAGAGAGAGAGAGAGAGAGAGAGAGAGAGAGAGAGAGAGAGAGAGATATGGACATAAAATAACCATATCTACAAAAAAAAAAATCGAAGCACCATAAATACCACATAAGACATAAGACCTCAACAAGACCATAACAAAAGAATAAATTATATAAAAACAAAACAAAAGACGACGCAGAGGAGCCCCTGTGTTTATACTATCAGTGCCCGAATCTCTGGGCCACAAATGGGACTCCTACTAGAATGTGTATTTATTCTCCTGTAGCTGGTGAATATAATTTGCATGTAATCAAAGATATTTTATGCAGACAAGACATCATTATGCATAGATTGTTGGGAATGATTAAGGTGGATGTATATTTATGGTGCTTTTCAACTGGTGAAATAGTAATCATATATTCTGTTTATCGCGGGAAGGCGGAACACATGTCAGGGATCAAGGTCGTTGTCGGTGTTCTTTTGTTCAGTTGATGGTGTTCGTGTTAAGATGTTTATATTTTTGTATTGTTATTTATTAAGGTGTTTATATTGAGGCTGTAAGACATCACTTGTTCTCTTAAATGATGACTTGAAGCTAAAAAATATGTAATTTCACTTCCATACTTTTCTTTTCTTGTCACAGTAAAGTAATAATAGGATTTAAATTATTATTTTTTTATCTCCAGTCCTGTTTTGGAATAGTACGAGTGTCGATGTTCTTTTGTTTGTCCAGTGGTAAAAGTTATATCGCTTATAATTAACCAAGATGGCGTCACTCGTGCAAGGGAAAAGTAAAGATGAACCGACATTAAACTGATATGAAAACAAACCCCCTCAATCATCTCCATATCCTCTACTTATTTTAATTTTTTCACAGTTAAATGTAAATATGACTTACAGATAAAAAAGAATATAAACAACTGCATAAACACAATTCAAGTCTTACGAGAATTATGAATAAATATTATAAAACCGGTTAACAGCGGAAATAATTAATTACATAAAAATTACAAAAAACGTCTTGGAGGGATGTGCATGAGGTGTTGAGTAGTTTATTATAGATGATATACCGCCGTTAAAGTGTGTGAAGCACTATATTACAGGTAGATGAGCACATACATACATACAAATGAACTCGTACATAGTGAGAGAGCTAGATAAACAAAATATTCACCCCACATAAAACAGACGGGAAAACAACAACAATAAAACAGAATAACACCCAAATAATCCTGCCCGGTGGTTGTAACATATTAACTCCCCGTAATTGTTGTTCACGCGCTAAACACGGCCAGATTACCTATCGCAGTCTTAGTCACACGCCGATCACTAACACCTGTGGGCCTCCAGTACACTAAATCACGCTAAAACACCCGTTATTACCTAAAAACATTTGTCTTACGAGATATTTACCAAATGATGCGAAGACTTCTCCCGAGTGATCTTCGCCAGCCTAAAGGTGTCTAAAGATCGATATAGACACTGCCTCTTTATGCGAGAAAGTTCCTTATATCCGAGTCGGAACGAAGCATCAATCAGATTAAGTATGGGGTAATTCTCCGGGCTAATTACAGCCAAACGGGTTAACACCATCCGATTGTCTGTCATTACGGTTTGTCACATTTCGTTAGCGCTCAAAGGCGACAAATGGGTGATCGTTTTTTGTTGCATTATATCATTAAGAGGGGTGACCAGGGCACAAAGGCTCGGTTACAACACGATTCTCGCAGGATCAGTTTCCCGCCAAGTGTTGATCAATGATCGCCTATTTCCTGTCTAGTTATGAGCTGTGTAGGAGGACAATGGCTCTAAATGGCTGTATAAAGTTCTAAACAGGAGTCTGGGTAATATGTTGTAACCGGCCGGGAGCGACTTTGTAAACTTAAGTCATATATTTAGAAAACTAACTGCTACCAGCGACGACATGTGAGAATAATACACAAACTCCAAACTACAGGAAGAAATGAAGAAACACACGTAGAGAGAGACACGAATGAGTGAACGGAGAGGGAGACACGAATGAGTGAACGGAGAGAGAGAGACACAAGAATGGGCGAGATATCAAACCAAACCAAAACACGACTTATCACTACACAGGTAAACAACGATAATTACTGTACACCTCACAAGACTCACCCGGTATATGGAGAGAGAGAGAGAGAGAGAGAGAGAGAGAGAGAGAGAGAGAGAGAGAGAGAGAGAGAGAGAGAGAGAGAGAGAGCCTTACCCTCTTATGGTCTGAGACTCTGCGTTATAATTTGCTGTGCTGTATAGTGGTAAACATATGGCCCTGTTGAGGCTAGGTTAGGTTAGGTTAGTGCGTTTAATCATCAGGTGAAATACACTGAAATGTCTAATCTCAGGTGACCTATTTATTTATTTATACTATGTTAAGGTTTTGTGGTTATTTACCCATTCTATTCATTAATTATTTCTTATTTCCACCTTTATCTCTGGTTTGATTTTACACCCATCACTACAACTCTGCTTCTCTAATTTATTATTTATTTGGTTTAATATTTCGTCTCTTTTTTTCAACTTTTAATATCCAACAGTTTTTAGTTTATCCATTATGTTCCTTTAATAATTTCGTTTTTATCGTATTTTTACAACGTTATTACACTCATTTTAAGCCGCGTTTCTTTTGTTATATCAATTACAAAACCAAATTAAAAAAATACGTTAATAATAAAAAATAGGGAGAGGAAAATTAACATAAGATACACAAAAAAATTAATTAATAAAGAAAAAAGGAAAAAATATTACTAAAACTAAAAAATAAATAAATCATGAAAACAAGAAAAATGAAGAACTGAAGAAAAAGAATAAAAGAAAATAGACGAATGCTGGATAAACTCAAGTCAGAAAAAATAAACAAATAAGTAAATACATAAATAAAGAGAGAGAGAGAGAGAGAGAGAGAGAGAAGTATTGTTGTTTAATTAAGGAAAGGGCGATAAAAATAAAGGGTAAACAACGAAGATAGATAAACAGGGCGTGAAGGATGCGATGAACTTGAGAATAGAAGAGAAAAAATAATAATAATGAGAAAGACGAATTAATAGGAACGCGCACATAGCAATCACACAAGTATACACACACACACACACACATACTGCTCACCTACACATGTACAAAGCAAAGCATACACATACCCTCACCCCCACGCACACCCCTACACACACACACACACACACACACACACACACACACACACCCGGTGGTCGGTGTGAGTCGTGCTGACACAACAATGGCGGCAACTTTTGGTGGGAACACTAAGACTGACAGAAGACCAGGGTGTTGGGGGGCATCCTTAATCCTCTCTTGCTTCCTCTCTTTGTTCTCTCTCTCGTCTCTCTCTTTATTAACTCTTTTTCCGTATACTTTCCTCTCCTTATGCGTTTTCTTTAACTCTGGAAACTTAAAAAACGGTGAAAATATTGCTTGTTTATTTAATTGGGGTTTACTATAGCGAGGTCGCAAGAGATAAGCCCGCCTGGAGCATCCCCTCTCGTGTTTCAATGGCTTTCAAATCCATCTCATAATTTTCAGTTTATTGAAGTCACGCTTGATGGGATTACACTTCACGTCCTCTCCATCCCATTAGCTCTGCTGTGAGCGAATTAAAAGGGGACTACAAGAACTGCTCTTCTCCCTCCTCTTCCACTTCTTCGACTGAGGGAAATATATGGTGATGGTCAGGAGGCGGGGACGAGTGTTTACAAGAGATCTTACATTCCTGATAAATTGTCGTTTCGGGAGATTTTCGGTTTCTGATATTTATTTCTTCTCTCGTGACATATTTTCGTTCCTGGATTAATTATTTTCCTAATATATCGTCGTTCCTGGAGATATTACCTGCTAGAGATATTACCTGCTGGAGATATTACCTACCTTATATATCGTCGTCCCTGGAGATATTACCTGCTAGAGATATTACCTGCTGGAGATATTACCTACCTTATATATCGTCGTCCCTGGAGATATTACCTGCTAGAGATATTACCTGCTGGAGATATTACCTACCTTATATATCGTCGTCCCTGGAGATATCAGTATCGTCTTCTTCACATTAACTGCAGTGTGAATGTTCCTTTATGCTCTCCTAGTGGCCCTGAAAACACAAGAAGAAACATTTTAATTAATGGTCCAAAGAAAAGGATAGATAGAAAGAGGAAAAAATTATTGAGAAAATTAAAAGAAATAAACCGTAGCATAAAGTTATAGAAAATGTGAAACTGTAGCCAGAAAAAGTATATAAAAAAAGTGAAACTCAATCCTGAAAAAAAAGATAAACTAAATAGGAAAAATTGTAACAGGAGTTTTCAGTTGTTTGCTAATCACTCAAGTCCAACACAGCCAATGAGATCATTACATTCTCCGCCACTAATCCAATCCGGACAAGATTAGACCCCAATCACTGTACTCCTACCCCCTCCCTTGTTTGGCCAATCGCTAAACTACCGACCAATCCGCAGTGTTACCAGAAAATCCTATCCTTTGTCAACACAGCTGCCAGCCTTGAGCACCGACACTCACCGGGCGACCAGAACGCTTGATGGTGACGGCCTGATGCGGGGTAAAATTTTTATTGTGGCTACAGTGTCTGGAGGTAAAGCTTTATTATGGCTACAGTGTCTGGAGGTAAAGCTTTATTATGGCTACAGTGTCTGGAGGTAAAGCTTTATTATGGCTACAGTGTCTGGAGGTAAAGTTTTATTATGGCTACAGTGTCTGGAGGTAAAGCTTTATTATGGCTACAGTGTCTGGAGGTAAAGCTTTATTATGGCTACAGTGTCTGGAGGTAAAGCTTTATTATGGCTACAGTGTCTGGAGGTAAAGTTTTATTATGGCTACAGTGTCTGGAGGTAAAGCTTTATTATGGCTACAGTGTCTGGAGGTAAAGCTTTATTATGGCTACAGTGTCTGGAGGTAAAGCTTTATTATGGCTACAGTGTCTGGAGGTAAAGCTTTATTATGGCTACAGTGTCTGGAGGTAAAGTTTTATTATGGCTACAATGTCTGGAGGTAAAGCTTTATTATGGCTACAGTGTCTGGAGGTAAAGCTTTACTATCTAAGCCTTAGATAGTAAAATTATTCTCAGGTATTGCTCGCAAGATTTTCCCCTAAGCTGGGAATTGGGTTGGTTATAGGCCTAAAAACCCAAGCAAAAAATTCCCAGTCCTAGTAGGCCCTAGTTCTAATAGGGCCCCCATTACTAGTAGACCCTAGCTTGAATTAATATAACCTAACCATTTCTATTGGGACCCATTAGTATAACGCCTCACTCCTAATGTTTTGGTTAGGTTAGGTTAGATTGGGACCTATTAGAACTGGGGTCTATTAGAACTGATGCCTATTAGTTCTGGGGCCTATAAGGACTGGGGCCTATTAGGACTGGGGCCTATTAGGACTGGGGCCTATTAGGACTGGGGCCTATAAGGACTGGGGCCTATAAGGACTGGGGCCTATTAGGACTGGGGCCTATTAGGACTGGGGCTTATTATAACTGAGGTCCCTTTAATCACCTCTTGTTCCTACTCAGACTAGCGAATCTTGAATAACTTATGGTTGGTAAACATCCAAATATCATGAATAATATAACACACACTCCCTCTCTCTCTCTCTCTCTCTCTCTCTCTCTCACAGCTGCCTCCCGCCAATATTTTTCGCCCTGCGCCATAATAGATATTCTATGTTAATATCCTCACTAGTTCGCACGTGCAGTGGTGGTTGATGGTGGTGGATGGTGGTAGTTGTGGTGGTTGGTAGTGGGGGTGGTTGATGGTACTAGTAGTGGTGATGGTGGTGGTGGTTGGTGGTATTGGTGGTGATGGTGGTGGTGGTTGGTGGTAGTAGTGGTGGTGGTGGTAGGTAGTGGTGGTAGGTGGAGATGGTGGTGGTTGTGTGTGGTATTGGTAGTGTTGCTGGTAGTGGTAATGGTGGTATTAATTGTTGGTAAGAGTAGGTGGTGGTAGTGATGGTGGTGGTGGCGGTAGGGTGGGAGGGGTGGTGTTGGTAGTGGCAGATGGTGGTAGGTGGTGATAGTGATGGTAGTAGTAGGTGGTGATAGTAGTAGATGGTGGTAGTAGTGGTGGTAGGTGATGGTGACGATAAGTGGTGGTAGGGGTGGTAGTGGTGGTGATGATGAGAGATGATGGTAGATGGTGGTAGTAAGTGGTGATAGTAGTGGTAGATGGTGGTAGGGGATGGTGGCGGTAAGTGGTGGTAGTAGTGCTAGTGGTAGTAGGTTATGATACAGAACAAATTAAACCACTGTAGTCGGGAGAATTAACCCGTAACTAATCATCAACTCACTTAGAATTAGTTCCTATACAAATACCATTGAGAAATAATAATGACTTAACTGGGAATTAATGAATAAATGATGAAACAAGTCAGATGCTTTCATTATAAATTAAATTCTTAATATTAGTTATTTAATTAACTAATATATTGTCAATTTCTACACGATTGACAACGATTCAATCACCCAAAACGTAATTGGTATTTGTTAATAAATTTCTCAACAGAGCGAGAGTTGGTAGAGGGAGGTGGAGAGTCACGCCGTGTAGAGAGTGACTTTCAATTGACTTTTTTCATGGGTGTCTAATTTTAATCGATTCAAAACTTATTTTTGATGTGATATATTATTTCGATTGTTTTTGTAGTTATTAATGGGGGTTACTATAGATATGCAGCATTTTATAGTTTTTGAGTATAATAATATAATAATAATAATAATAATAATACAGATTATATTAGTAAATATTGTTTTATTAGCCAACAACCAGCGCACAAGCCCACACAGAGGATGGGTCGCCTTTATAGACGAAAAGTGGTGGAAGCGTCCGAGAGCCAGAGAAACAAGACATCAATAGCCTATGAATAGAATTTGTGTCATGTCACGGTCGTAATTGGTCAAAGGTAATAGGTCACCTCAGTCGCTGGGGTGTGATCGTCCAAACGGCGGGTCTCTTGTCATCTCATTAGACATGCTTCTGTTTTACCAATGAAAATGGTTGAAAAATGACCGGGGCGCGCCATATTTAGTACGTAACACGCTCACCAGGTGGCTTAACGACAATGTTGCCATTTAGGCTGTTTTTCCCTTAGTGTATTGAGTATTTTATTCTTCACATTCACTCATTTGACGGATTACACCTATTAAGATTAATTTATTTACATATTGGTGATGTATAAAAGGCTGCGTATGGCTTAAGATAGTTAAATACCTCTCAAGTGTTGCTGTCAGCTTAAGGTTCCCGCGCCTCCCTCTGGCCCTCTGGCGGCGTGAATGAGAGTTAAAGTGCCCCTAAAGGAACGGTTGCCGAGATTATAAATATAAAACTCGCGCGGCCACACATAAAACGAGATCCCTCAGTCAATAATAAAAGTAATAAATAACATCCACTACAATAGACGTCTGATGTTGCGGAAAATTGCCAGCGAGCTCGTGGGCAGCCCAGCACCACGACCCAGCCCACTGGCAGACCACTTTTGTGCCCCGGGGCCCTCCACCACCGCTGGCAGACCATTTTGTGCCCTGAGGCCCTTCACCACCACTGGCAGACCACTTCTGTGCTCCAGGGTCCTCCACTTCCACCACTGGCAGACATCTTTTGTGCCCCAGGGCCCACCACGACCACCACTGGCAGACCACTTCTGTGCCCCAGGGTCCTCCACCACCACCACCACTGGCAGACCACTTTGACGCCCCAGGGCCCACCACCACCACTGGAAGACCACTTTGTGCCCCAGGGCCTCCACCACCACCACTGGCAGACCACTTGATGCCCCAGGGCCCACCACCATCACCACTGGCAGACTACTCTGTGCCCCAGGGCCTCCACCACCACCACTGGCAGACCACTTTTAGCCCCAGGGCCCACCACCACCACCACTGCAGACCACTTTGTGCCCCAGGGCCCACCACCATCACCACTGGCAGACCACTTTGATGCCCCAGGGCCCTCCACCATCACCACTGGCAGACCACTTTGTCCCAGGGCCCACCACCACCATCACTGGCAGACCACTTGATGCCCCAGGCCCACCATCACCACTGACAGACCACTGATGCCCCAGGCCCTCCACCATCACCACTGGCAGACCACTTTTGTGCCCCAGGGCCCCACCACCACCACTGGCAGACCACTTTGATGCCCCAGGGCCCACCACCATCACCACTGACAGACCACTTGATGCCCCAGGGCCCTCCACCATCACCACTGGCAGACCACTTTGTGCCCCAGGGCCCACCACCACCACTGACAGACCACTTTGATGCCCCAGGCCCACCACCATCACCACTGGCAGACCACTTTGTGCCCCAGGGTCCTCCACCACCACCACTGGCAGACCACTTTGATGCCCCAGGGCCCACCACCACCACCACCACTGGCAGACCACTTTGATGCCCCAGGGTCCACCACCACCACTGGAAGACCACTTTGATGCCACCACCACCACTGGGACCACTCCTCCACCACCACCACTGGCAGACCACTTTGATGCCCCAGGTCCACCACCACCACTGGAAGACCACTTTGATGCCCAGGGTCCACCACCACCACTGAAGACCACTTTGATGCCCCAGGGTCCACCACCACCACTGGAAGACCACTTTGATGCCCCACCTCCACCACCACCACTGGCAGACCACTTCTGTGCCCCAGGGTCCTCCACCACCACCACTGGCAGACCACTTTGATGCCCCAGGGTCCACCACCACCACTGGAAGACCACTTTGATGCCCCAGGGCCCACCACCATCACCACTGGCAGACCACTTTGTGCCCCAGGTTCCTCCACCACCACCACCACCACCACTGGCAGACCACTTCTGTGCCCCAGGCCCCACCACCACCACCAGACCCTCCCTACAACAACTGACCATCGACAGGAGGGACCGAGGATATAAATTCCTATTGGGAAAATATACAAGTGATGGACTATGCAGAGAAAAATGTTGTTATATATGAAACCATGACAGTGTGTAGTGTGATCACAAAGGTATGAAGTATGATATGTCTGTTATGACACGCCGCCAGCCCAGGACAACCTTCAACCTCGTGAAATATTGGCTCTCGGTAGTGACGTCACAATCAAAACGCTTCACAGACTTAAATTCCTCTAAAAAAAAATTGCACCCTCGATTTATCAATAGAGACAAGCTTAAGCAGATAGATATTACGACCCGGAATACTTGATAACTCCAGACTGAAATATGTCATTGGTGTTAAAATTCCCAAATTATTATTCCATAGGTCACCTGAAGATTAAACACCCTAGTATATGTTACCTAATGATTAAGCACCCAAACGCTACCTGGGGGTGTTGAGTTAGATTAGGTTAGGTTATGTAATATTAGATTAGTTTAAATTTGGGTTAGGTTAGATTAGGTTAGGTTAATTTAAGGTTAGGTTAGGTTAGGTTAGTGTTAAGGTGGTTACTCTTCAGGTAAAATAAAGTAGGGGGTCGTCTAATATTCAGGCGATCTATTTCATATATATAAATGATTTTCACTTGATAGATACTTAATTAGGTGGATAGATACACTGCACGTTTAGTGATACTTTACACCGAAAGTAGTAGTAGTAGTAGTAGTAGTAGTAGTAGTAGTAGTAGTAGTAGTAGTAGTAGTAGTAGTAGTAGTAGTAGTAGTAGTAGTAGTAGTAGTGGTAGTAGTAGTAAACATAAGAACAAGAGAGAAAACGAGGTTATGCAATGAAAACGGGAAATGAGAAGAATAATGAAGAAAAATGTAAAGTGAGGAATACTTCAAAAATTAACTAAGTATTAAGACAAGAAATAAGAAACAAAAAATAAAAAAAAACCCCGAAGACGAGACAGAAAAATCAAACAAAAGTAATCAAGGATAAAAAGGTAAAAAAAAATAAAAAAAACAGGCAAAAGAAAACATAATATAAAATGGAATAAAAAATAAATAAACTTACTGAAACAAAACATAAAACAAATCGTGAATAAAAAAAAATCTAACACACAAAACAAGAAAACGGAAAATAACACGAAAGAAAACGAGAAGGGACACACACACGAATAAAAAAATAAATAAATAAACGGGGAAGAGGAAGGAAGGCGAATGACACAATAGGCAACAGCGTGGATAATGGCCGGAGGGGGAGGGGGGGAAGGGGAGGGGGGGAGGTCCCACAGCACACTCAAGCGTAACATTACCGAACTATAATGAAATTTTTGTGACAACTTACAAGTGGGATGCCTTTCAATAGAGACATATTTCGTTACAGTTTGAAAATGGATTTATAGGACAAATTAATGAGATGCATTGAGAAATTCAGGGGAGGGGGGTACAAGATGGGTAGGGGGAGATGGGGAGGAAGGATGGGGAGGTGGGTGGGGAGGTGGGTGGGGAGGGGGAGATGGGGAGGAAGGATGGGAGGTGGGTGGGGGTGGGGGGGAGGAAGGATGGGAAGGTGGGTGGGGAGGAAGGATGGGGAGGAAGGATGGGGAGGTGGGTGGGGAGGAAGGATGGGGAGGGGAGTAGAAGTGGTGGGGGATGGGAAGGAGGGGTTACATTTGTGGGGGTGGTGGTGTTGAAGGTGATGGTGGTAGTGGATGATGATGGTGGTGATGGTGGTGGATGATGATGATGGTGGTAGTAGTGGTTAGTGGTGGTGATGGTGGTGGATGATGATGGTGGTGATGGTGGTGGATGATGATGATAGTGGTAGTAGTGGTTAGTGGTGGTGATAAGGACGTTGGTACTAGGAGGAGACAAGGAGTGTGATATCCCCTGGAGAGGGAGAGAGAGAGAGACTCAGACCAACTCAAACTCATAAACACACTAACGACCCAACTAGCTACGCCTGGACCACCACCACCAACTATCAGCGTGTTATTGCTCTAAATTGGTAATGGGTGTTATTGTGGTGTTGGCGTTAATAATAAATACCAACGCCAGGGTGCTCAAGGGGTCTCGACCTTATGAATTTTAGATAAAGTTTTAGGCAGGTAATTTATCGATGTTTATGTTCATGATACAGTCCTATAATAATAATAATAATAATAATAATAATAATAATAATAATAATAATAATAAAGCTTGGATTTTTAGTTCATTCGGAAAAAAAACCTTAAATAATAACAGAGGTCTATAAAAATTATACCAGACGCGTTAACAAAAACATAAACGTCTATTGTGACTTGAACATGTAAACAGTCCATATAAATGCTTCAAGATATATAAATTGTTCTCATAAATTATTCTGATCTGTCAACGCCAAAGAAACCGTCTCTAGTGAACGTGTTTGGA
The DNA here is from genome assembly GCF_018991925.1 of Homarus americanus. Classification (NCBI taxonomy): domain Eukaryota; kingdom Metazoa; phylum Arthropoda; class Malacostraca; order Decapoda; family Nephropidae; genus Homarus; species Homarus americanus. The sequence goes on along the minus strand of NW_024725031.1, from coordinate 1,164,825 downwards.
ATATGCAATGACAGTAAAACTAATAACGTAAATGTGTAAAGTGTGTAAATAAATGACGTCAGGAATATTAGTCTTCTCTTTGGTTGGAAATTATATATAAAAATCTGAATAAGTGGTTATTTGTATCGCGGACGTGTTTGATTATATAATGCAAATATAATTTACAACACACTGACCAATCAGATGTCTGTGTGCGTGACGTCAGACAAATTAAGCCTTTTTTTATTGAACGAAGAAAATAATTATAGATAACGCGTTTGAAAATACACTAAAAAAATACCATTAATATCCCATCAGCCAATTAGATGCGAGCTACCAGCATGGTGTCTGACAATAACGATTTTTTTTATTGGCTGGTAATAACACCGCCCAGCTTTCAGAGGTCGGCGGGTCTGTCAACATTATTCATTAAACGAAGAAAAATAAATGGAGCCAAATACCAACATGACTGGCTCGTTTTCTCTCACTGGTGCAGGTGTTGTAGGGGAGACTATCACAAACATCCTCCACCAACGTCCACAAAAAAAGCAAGTTGTTGATAGAGGTTTGGCGTCTGCTACTCATATTAATCTCTACTGGAGCCGGTTCTACCTTGGGGGCTAAGAGAGAGAGAGAGAGTTTACCACACAAATCACCCACAACATCCACTACGCTAAGACATAAACTTGGTACAGTATATATCAACACAAAGATATATACAGTATACCACACACCCAGATTAACAGCAGCTGAGATGACAAAACGTGAGTGAGAGAGACATGAAGAATACCTGCAGGCTGAGTAAAGAAGAAGAAGAAGAAGAAGAAGGAGTGATACGTTCAATGTACACCGCCACACATGGAGAAGGAAAGAAGGAGTGGGTGGTGTGTAAAAGAAGAATAAGAAGATAATTAAAAGAGGAAGAAAGAAGAAAACAAAAGATGATGCTAAAGAGGACATTACACAACACCGCCTGAGTCATATGGCCCCCAACGGGAAATTAGTTGTTAAATTAATACACTTTTACATTTCTAGGTTTTAATTATTCACCAACAAACATTTATTGTTTTAATATATTCAAACAAGTCCTTCTTTTTTGGGGGGTCAGTAGGATTTTTTTTCTGTTAATTATTCAGTTAAGAACTTTTAAGGATACGAAGTTAATTAAGGTTTTAACGATACAATGGTAATAATAGTTTGTGATATGATAGAGAGTTACGAACGTATGATAGAGTGTTACGAACGTTTGTTACAGAGTTACGAACGTTTGTTACAGAGTTACGAACGTTTGATAGAGTTACGAACGTATGGTAGAGAGTTACGAACGTTTCATAGAGAGTTATTAACGTTTGTTAGAGAGTTACGAACGTTTCATAGAGTTACGAACGTTTGAGAGTCTGTAGCCAGTCATGAACCTTTATGACCGAGGGTTGAAGATGATAGTAACAGTTACAGATGACAGATGACAGCACCTCCCGCCTCATCTATCACAGTAGGTCGCCCGCTGAGGTATTCCAATTTCCCGTCTTGGAAGTAATGTAGCATCACTCGCGATGTATATCTCCATGATTTATGGCCTCTTAACCACAGACTCCACTAAAGGTTTTTTTTGGGGGGGGTTATATTGTGTTTTTGTGGTTGTTAAAGTAGAAATTTATTACGAAGATGATATTTGGGATAAGATGTAATGATGGTATGCATAAGTGAAATTAATAATTGTCTAGTATGTGTGATGTAAGAGGAGGAGGGGAGGAGGAGGAGGAGAAGGAGGAGGAGGAGGAGGAGGAGGAGGAGGAGGAGGAGGAGGAGGAGGAGGCGTTCAAGACAGGTAAACCAACTAAGGTCCAAATTCTGAAGAAAAATAGTCTTACTATGACTGTCCCTCGTTAGGTTAGGTTAGGTTATGTTAGGTAAGGTTAGGTTAAGTAAAGATAATTATAAGAATACACCCAACTCAATGATTTAAACCAAAACACGAAAGTAAAAAAAAGTCTAAAAATGAAATCAGAATTACATTGAGACTCTACATCAATTAGGTATACACTCACTCAGCATCAGTTATGAGATAATATTAACGTAGCGAATGTTTGGATCGACTCCGTATGTTGGTTTTCTCTGTTGTTTAAGCAAATTTACACACACACACACACACACACACACACACACACACACACACACACACCACTCTCTCAACTCATCAACAATTCTCAAGAAAAACAAACACATAGAAATTCACAAACACAACACTTTAACCCAAGAAGAAACAAAAACAATGACCAAACAACACAAACAAGCCCTTCTATAGAGCCCTAACAACACAGACAGGGCCATTAACCTAACATATACTTCTCCTTTGAGGAAGTTAATGTAAGGCAAACAAACCCCCCCACCCCCCATAACCCCCCTAACCCCCACCTCCCTAACCCCCTATTCACACCTATATTTTTTTTCTATATTGAATAACATCATTTGAATTACCGCCTCGTTATCGCCTTCATTAACTACCTTGTTTGGGCTCGAATTCCGGTATTTAAACTACGGACGGGGATTAAGTGCCCTGACGCGTGGTAGTTACGTTGTTGAATAGGGGAGAAGGGTGGTTATGGCTGGCTAATTAGGGGTTATGTTTACCCTGAAGTGGTCTGGGCGTGGGTGATTATATGTGGGAGGTGGTGGGGTAGTAGTGGTAGTTGTAGTAGTAGAAGTAGTTATAGTGGTGGTTGTAGTGGTTGTTGTTCGGGTGGTAGTAGTAGTAGTAGTAGTAATAGTAGTACAGAAGCAGCAGCCCAGAAGTTATGTTACAGCCTGGATGAGATGTCGACTGTCCTTCTCTCGCCTTAGGTCGGCTTTGCTCTGCCTCAGGGGAACGAGAGCATCGGCCCCAAAGCCGACAACAGTTGCAGATATTGACTGTGAGGCAACAGTCACTGAATGCAGCATAGATCTGCGGCTCAACTAACTCAACACAACTAAAATATCTACTTATGTATTAGGATATTTAATATTAAGGTAATAAAATGGTGGCGAAGGTGTGGCTCTAGGGGGAGGCTGGAGGCCACGTTTTTAAGTTTAGAGTAGTAGTAGTAGTAGTGGTAGTAGTAGTAGTAGTAGTAGTAGTAGTAGTAGTAGTAGTAGTAGTACACTCAGCAGGGAGGTAACTTGGAGGCCACAGCAGGAGGGTAGACAGTAATAAATGACACTACAAACACCTCACCTCCACTTATCGCTCTTCACCTGTTAATTGGATCGGCTGCGTCCACACCTGTCTCACCTGAATGATAAACTTGGACGATAAACTTTAGGTAATAAACTTGCGTCAATCCTTGGGTCATGAGGCAGTGAGGTTAATATGACGCAGTAACCAGAGATGACAACCACCAATACCATACAAAGTCTCATCTCCTGACTCGATCTCAACAGACTGTGTAGTGAGGAACGAGAATGACAAGATAAGGACATATGGGGAGAGAATTCAGAACGTTGATCAAGGCAGCTTCACTACTCTGGTGTTCACAACCGTGGGATGGGACCAAGTGCCAGAACAGAAGCAGCAGCCCAGAAGTTATGTTACAGCCTGGATGAGATGTCGACTGTCCTTCTCTCGCCTGAGGCCGGCTTTGCTCTGTCTCAGGGGAACGAGAGCATTGACCCCAAAGCCGACAACAGTTGCAGATATTGACTGTGAGGCAACAGTCACTGAATGCCCCATAGATCTGCGGCTGAACTAACTCAACACAGCTCGGATAGCTACTTATGTATTAGGATATTAAATATTAAGGTAATAAAATGGTGGCGAAGGTGTGGCTATTGGTGGAGGCTGGAGGCCATTTTTAAGAAAGAAAAAAGAAAAAAGAAGTAGAAGTAGTAGCAGTAGACATACAACAAGGAGCTCCGTATACACACATAGTGACTACAAATACACTGTATAGGTCGTGAAAGGTGTGTATTTACTGTACGTATAATGTTACCTTGAAAACTGTGTCTTGAAAGGCCTGAAATATTCCACCTACCTTCCCTCCCTCACTACCTCCCATCTCCCACCCCTCCCTCACCACCCTTCCCTCCATCATTCCTTCCTCCCCTCTCCCTCTCCTCCCTGACTACCTCACCCCTCCCACAAGACCTACCATCCCTAACCAACCCTCTCTCACCCCCTCCCCTCCCATCCATCTCACTTAACCTACCTTCCCTCCCTCGTTCCCTCACCCACTAGGCTCCGTGTTGGTCAAATCTGAATCTTAAGGAAAACTTATAGAGGCGTCAATAGATAAACAATTCAGAAGTAATATTATTCTAAATCGAATCTCAGTAACCTAATCTAACCTAACCTAACCTAACCTAACCTCACCACTTGTGATTCTCATTAAAATTACCGGTAGTTAAGTATAAAATAGTGTAAATGTTGTCAAAATAAGATGAATATATTAACGGATATCACCAAATAAAAGTAAATGAAACATCTTATCCCACTGTAATAAACACAGGACACGTAGAACAAGTTGACCTTAAGGGTTTGGGGGTCACCAAGGGTTCAGAGGTCAACAATATGTTTTATTTATATTTCTCTGTATTGTTTTAATTATCACGTTCATGATATCCCCAGAAAGAAACACCCACACACACACACACACACACACACACACACACACACAGTCAAGGCAGCCTCGTACCGTCTCTACATGCTACGAAGACTTAGGTCACTTGGGACACCCACGCCAGAGCTGAGGACCATCTACAATGCCTTTATTCTCCCCAAACTAACGTATGCGTCACCAGCCTGGTCGTCTTCTCTCATCTCCACCCAACAACGTCGGCTAGAGAAGGTACAGAAAAGGGCCTGCAGAATCATGCTCGGCGCAGAATACTCCGGCTACACTAACGCTCTCTCCACCCTGGAAATGCCATCCCTCAGTGACCTCCACCACCAAGCACTGGAAAGGTTTGGCAGTGGACTACTGCACCACCCTCGCCATCGCCACCTCCTGCCACCTGCAGCCCCCCACCCAACTCGCGCAGTCCGCCACTACAACAAAATAAAGCCCATAAGAGCCCGCACCGATAGATATAAGAACAGCACCATCCCATCTATTGTTAAAATAATAAACAACTCCTGATTTATGTACTGTACAGCCCTGTAAATGTATTCAATGCATATTATATCATTATGTCTAAAACACAAGTAAGTTTGTATATTTTCAGCCACCGGCTGCAATTCTATTAATAAACCGTTTATTATTATTATTATTATCACACACACACACACACACACACACACACACACACACACACACACACACACACACACACACCTGAGATAAGGAGGAAAAACAATATTACAAACAGTCGTCAGTTCAAAATTACTAAATAGACACACTAGCAACACAAACCTCGCCATAATGACTTAACGATGAGCCGTCTATCACACCACACTGCTGGGCCGTCGTTGTTACACGTCTTGTATATAAGTAAGGTGATGGGGAGGGTGGGAGAGGGAGATGGGGAGGGTGGGAGAGAGTGGGGAGGGTGGGAAGGGTGATGATAAGGAAGTGGGGAGAGAATGGGGAGGTGGGAGAGATGATGGGGAGGTGGGAGAGAGGGGTGATGGGGAGGGTGGGAGAGGGGTGATGGGGAGGTGGGGAGAGAGGAAGATAGGAGGTGGGAAGAAAGAGTGATGGGGAGGAGGGTGGGAGAAGAGGTGATGGGGAGGGTGGGGAAGGGGATGGGGAGGTGGGAGAGGGAGATAGGAGGTGGGAGAGGAGATAGGGAGGTGGGAGGGTGATGGGAGGTGGAGGAGGAGATGGGGGAGGGGGTGGGAGAGGGTGATGGGAGGAGGAGTGGGAGAGGGTGATGGGGAGGTGGGAGGGAGATGGGAGGGTGGGAGAGGTTGTTGCCGGAGAGTTGGGGTTATGTGAGAAATGGTCCTCCTACCTACCTCCCCATCCTCCTCTCCTCTTCCTTCCTGTCCACCTACTTGATCCCCCCTCCTCCTCCTCCTACCTGGCCATCCCCTACCACCTCTCCTCCTACCTGACCATCCCTACCTCCCTCCTCCTCCTCTACCTCTACCTCTCACCTCCTCCTCCTCCTCTTACCTCCCCTCCCTACTCTCCTCCTCCCAGCCTCCCTGTCCCCTCACCTTACCTTTTACTATGTACTAGTACCTGAGAATACTGGGTAATGGTCTGTTATTTCCTGTATTTCTCGACACACGTATTTTGGGTTGAGTAATGGAGATGTGATGCTCTCTCTCTCTCTCTCTCTCTCTCTCTCTCTCTCTCTCCTGTATTATCGATTTTCTATCTATCTATCTCTCCCCTGTTCAACACACTACTCGGTACAGGTAGCTACATTTTGAGAGAGAGAGAGAGAAAGAAGAAAGAAGACTATAAGAGAGAAATATATATAGATAGAAAGAGATAAGAACAGAAAAATGACTCCATCACACACACACACACACACACCCACACCCACACCCACACCCACACCCACCCACACACACCCATAGACAGACAAATAAAAAGACAGAAGCCCTAAAAAAAATACATACTCATTCTCTCAATATATCCGACAGGTACAAAAAATATACAGGTAAGCGTTGTCAAATTAACGGTGTCACTTACGCACCTTATTAAGCCAGGTAAAGGTATCATTAATATAGCAGCGTATGGAGTTATTATATCATCACTATACGCTCAAATGATATAGGTAAGATATATGACTGTAATTATATACCTGTCTCATTATATTATAGGTAAATGTACATGAATATCTATCTATCTATCTATCTATCTATCTATCTATCTATCTATCTATCTATCTATCTATCTATTTTCATATATTTTGGATTTTAAGGAATACCAAATTGAAACAACTTTATAGCTCTATTTATACCTCATAACAAGGAAGCAATACTGTTATTATCTCTCTTGTGATGAAATTAAATAGAGTTTAGTAAATGTTGTCGTGTCATTCACCAGGGACAGATGCGGTGGAAGAGGTGATAGAGTGTAATATTTGTTGAGGAGGAGGAGGGAGAGAGGAGGAGGAGGGAGGGGAGGGAGGAGGTGGGAGGAGGAGGAGGAGGAGGAGGAGGAGGAGGAGGAGGAGGAGGAGGAGGAGAGGAGGGGGGAGGAGGGGAGGAGAAGGGGAGGAAAGAATGGTAGGAAGAGGAGGAGGAATGGAGAAGAGGAGAAGAAGAAAAAGAAGAAGAGGAGAATGAGGTTGAGGAAGAAAGTACAGTGTATCAATTATGATTTTTAACTTAAGGGGGAGTTCATGAACGTACACACAGATTCATGAACGTACACACAGATTCATGAACGTACACACAGATTCATGAACGTACACACAGATTTATGAACGTACACACAGATTTATGAAAGTACACACAGATTCATGAACGTACATACAGATTCATGAACGTACACACAGATTCATGAACGTACACACAGGTTCATGTATACTCATATCCCGACACTCCCCCCCCCCTCCCCACACACACACACCTGCCGGGTGGTATGCGGTAACGTCTGCATCTGAACCGTGACGTAACCGTGGAGTGGGGGGGGGGCGTCTGGAGGGGGGGAGGGGTCCTGGCTTTAAACAAGAGAGAGAGAAAATTTGGCAGCTGGTTCATGACGCCATAGTAGCAGCTGGTTCCCTCAACTTATCTCTCCCTCTTACCTTCCTTCCCTCCCTCCTTCCCTCCTTCTCTTCCTCCGCCCTTCTTCCTCTTTCCTTTCAATACCTCTCACTCCATTTTTCTTTACTCCTTTCCCTCCCGCCTTTCACCTTTCACTTCTCTCCCTCCCTACCTTCTCCCCCCTCCCTCTCCCTCCCTCTCTTACACCCTGTAATCAGCTCTCTTATCATTCTTTCTTCCCTCCTTCATCCTCATTTACCACACATCCCTCATCTTATCCCTCCTATCCCCACCTCCCTCTCTTCCCTTCCCCAACCTTTCTCCCTCCTATCCTTCCCTTCCTATCCGTCTCCTCCCTGCCCCTCTCTGTCACCCCCCCTGTTGTATTGCCGCCCCTGCCTCTACCTCTTCAGCTCGCCCCTCCCTCACCCCCTCCTGCCCCCCCCTATGCCTCGCCCTCTCCATGCCTCACCCTCCCATTTCTCCATGCCTCCCCTCCATGTCACCCCTCCATGCCCACCCCTTCCCCCACCTCTCCCTCCTCACCCTCCTGCCCTCTCCTCCCTGCCCTCCCCCTCCCCCCTCCCCCCTGCCCCCCCCTCTCTCCTCCCCCCCCTCCCTGTCTCACTCCCCTGCCCCCTGCATGCTTCACCCTCCATGCCCCACCCCCTCCATGCCTGCCCTCCATGCCTCACCCCCTCCATGCCCCACCCCCTCCATGCCCCACCCTCTCCTGCCCCCCACCCCCCCCTTCCCCCTGCTCACCCTCCTGCTCCCCTGCCTCCACCTCCATCCCTGCCTGCTCCATCACCCCCTCCATGCCTCACCCCCTCCATGCTTGCCTCACCCTCCATGCCCCCCCCCTCCATGCCCCACCCTCCATGCCTCACCCTCCCTGCCTCACCCCTCCCTGCCTCACCCCCCTTCCCTACCTCACCCCCCCCATGCCTCACCCCCTCCCTGCCTCACCCCCTACCCCTACCTCACCAGGGGTCGTGTGAGATAGGGTGTCCAGACTGTGGGGACGTAAGAGGCATTTAACACAGGAGGAGAGACCTGAGGAGGCCAGGCAGCCTCTCTCTCTCTCTCTCTCGCCTCACCACTACGTCATGAGGTCCTACATCCCCCCTCCTCTCTCGCCTCACCACTACGTCATGAGGTCCTACATCCCCCCTCCCACTCCACCCGAGATTCCCTCCTGCCCTCCGTCCCCTTCCCTCCATCTCTCCCACCCTTCATTCAGCCATCCAACTCACCCTCTCTCCCTCCTCCCTCTCTCCCTCCATCCTATCTCCCTCCTCTCTCCCTCACAACCCCTCTCCTTCTCCCGTCTCTCCCTCCTCCTAACTCCCCTCCTCTTCCATTCCATCCTCCCTCCATTCCTCCCTCCTCTATCCAACCCTCCCACTCCCTCTCTCTTCCACCCTCCTTCCCACCCACCCTTCACATCATAACGTCCACTACCCTGCCTATTACACCCTCTATACTTCCCCAATCGCTGTCGAGTCCCGCCTGTAATTACCGTGACAAAAAGGGTCTGAATTATTGTTATTATTCCCGGTGGCGTTATGTGTCTTGTATTAGAGCGAGTTAGAGCGAGTTAGAGCGAGTTTGAGGGCTTTTTAATGTTTTCGCCCAACCTTGTGATTTTTTTTTCTCTCTCGGTGGTTTTATTTTAGCGATGTGATGGTTTCGTCTTTAATGTTTTAAGTTTATGCTATTTTGGGTGGCGATAAATAGGCCATTGTTTTAAGGTTTAAGGTTTTAGGGTGTTTTATAGGTCATATATTCTACTTAGTTTTAAATATGAGGTCAAAGGTTATAGTATAATCTTTATAATAAGAAGTTTTAGCGCGGGGTAATGTTGCGTATTTTTATCACCTGTAGTAAGTTGTGTTTATGACTTCAGGTGAATATTTAGTAGACAGTATCAATAATAAGTAAATAAATAAATATGCATATATGTATGTGTGGGGGGGCGTAAATAGGTTAGGTTAGGTTAAGTTAGGTAAGGTAAACTTAGGTTAGGTTAGGTTAGTTTAGGTTAGGTTAGGTTAGGTTAGGTTAGGTTAGATTAGGTTAGGTAAGGTTAGTTTAGGCTAGGTTAGGTTAGGTTATCAGGTCAGCAACAAAATTCAATTGGTTGGGCAGAAAGTTGACTCTGTTACTAAAAGTGCAACAGCTGGCAACCCCATCGCCACACGTCGACTTTTAGAAAAGGAGGAGAGAGAGAGAGAGAGAGAGAGAGAGAGAGAGAGAGAGAGAGAGAGAGAGAGAGAGAGAGTTATATGCAAACACCATTCTCGTTCGTCCAATAAAACTATTCACGATTAAAATATTTACCTATGGTTAAGATCACCGATAATTTATCTTGCTGGCGAGGACCTCAATTACTGATGCCCTCCAGGATAACTGAGCCAGTTATCTACACTATGTTATCCTTTTGGTGACATCTAACGTGAACCTCAAGAGCCAGAGTGCCTGTGTGTCCCTCGCTGGCCTGTAATGGTAAGTCAATCCTGTTATCTTGTAGCTTCGGAGTCTCTTCTTTTCATCACAGTAGTCGGTTCCCCTCTTATAATAACCTTGTCCAGTGTGTCGAATCCCTTATCGTGGTTCCTCAACTGTTTACCGTCGCAGTAACTCCTATAAGTGGTTTGGATCCTTTATAATGGCATCTAAATCAATAAACTCTACACAATGTCGTCACGTCCTGCTTATAACGTAGCATTGAAAACTCGGCTTCTTAGGCGACTAGATTGCCCTACAGAATGCCTTATAATGGCCTCTGAATTTGTTATTGTCCCCATAATCCTGAAAGTGCCTTGAACCCCTAACAGTGGCGTCTAAACCTATTCTGTTGGATTCATATAGTGGCTAATCTTGTTATCAGGTAGTACTCGTGACCGCTCAACAAAGGATTCGATTCTTTCATTTAATTTCTGAATCTGTTTACCGTCGTCATTACTACCCTCAAGTGACCAGAATCTTCAACAATGGATTCTAAACCTGTTTTCTGTCCATAGTACGAGTATGTCTATCTATCAGTTATAACATAAATTCAAAGACTCCTTTTATCAGTGGACTCAATTCCCATATAACCACTAGATGTACTCTGAATCCCTTATAATTGTTTTTGAACTATTTATCATCGCAATCTATTACACTACTTTTGTGAACCTTTATACTTGTGTATTGAACCCTAACCTAACCTAACCTTACTTAATACGTTATAATCATTTTTCAAGCCTCTTATAAGACACCCAACCCCTTCTAATAGTTCCAAACACAACTGGAAGGACCCTGGATCCCTTAGAATCGAATCTGTAACGTTTTACAGTCGCAATTACTTCTGGAAGTCCATTCAATCATTTGTAATTTAATTTGAAATCTATTAACATTAAAACGAATCCCATATAATGGTTTTCGAACCCGTATGAAGGCACTACAAACCCATTACAATATCTTCTGAACCCTATTTACAGATACAACAACCTCTGAAAGTAACTGAATCCTTTTAAATACTTTATGAACCTATGTTGATGCAACACGAATCCCTTACAATACATTTCAAAACCTATTTACACTGACTAACCACTGAAAGTAAATTGAATCCCTTCTAACAGAAACCGAACCCGTCTGAAGGCACCACAAATTCCTTACAATAGGTACTGAAACCTGTTTACAGTCGCCAACACCACAAGGACGCCCCCACTATTACGGCGTTTATAGATTATCTGTACCGTAACTCAGGAAGGGAGGGAGGGAGCTGTCGTCCGCTACCCTCCGCACCACAACATGTACTTAAAACCACTTGTGTCTCCTGCTGGTGGTGGTATCGTGTTGAGTCTTCATTACTGACTTGGTAATAGCATGTTTAGGCACAGCATCGGTGGCCAGGGAGCATTATTTTATTCTTCTCAAGTGAGGGACATTAATTCTGTCCACCTTGAAATTTTCGTTGGTTTGTGATTCATCACTGTGTGTGTGTGAGTGTGTCCTTTCATCGTATGTATGTATGTATGTATGTATGCATGTATGTATGTATGCATATGTGTATGTATGCATGCATGCATGTATGTATGTATGTATGTATGTATGTATGTATGTATGTATGTATGTATGTATGTATTCTCGTTCTTTGTTTGCTTATTCTATTATCTTATTTATTAGCCTATATATATATATATATATATATATATATATATATATATATATATATATATATATATATATATATATATATATACTGTATATATCTTAAGGATCAGTTAACATCTGCTCTCTCTCTGTGATTCGCATAACAAAGAATAAATCATTAACATATTTTTCTACCTCACTTATATACTCTCTCTCTTTATCAGTAATAATAATAATAATAATAATAATAGTAATAGTAATAATAATAATAATAATATAGTAATAATAATAATACAATAATAATAATAATAATAATAATAATAATAATAATAATAATAATAATAATAATAATAATAATAATAATAATAACGATAACAAAATAATAATACCAATAAAATAAATAATAATAATAATATTAATAATAATAAAAGAAAAAAATAATTAAATCAAATAAAAATTTCATACATGATAAATACGCTTAAACGAACATGAAGAATGGAACAGTAAATAAAACAAAATACAATACATTATAATTCACCTTAACTAATAGACTGAGATATGATATTCAACAAGCACATGAGAACAGACAAGCATGAGTTAATTTGCATATCCAATTACGGTGGTGACAGTCAAGTATCCTCTGAAATCTGTTGTTCCCAGGAGGTATAGACTACTCGGAGGTAAGCAACACCCAACAGTAAAACAGAGGACAATCTCTCCATGATGAGATAATGGTACTGATCCCATAATGGAGGGGGATTACGAAATGTATCCGATTCTCCTCCTACTGTGTACGATGGATCAAGTTACCCGCGTTTATAGCTAGACGTTCCATTTGTTTATTATTTACTATATGTTTGTTTCCAGGGAATTAAATATAAATGAATGCAGCCTTAATCAAACTATAATAAATGTTAAAAAATGTATAAATCTACTTAGGATATATCAAATAAATGCCGTTTTTAGAGGATATACATCACGAAAGGCTGTACGCTGCTGCTCATTTGTTCCCCGCGCTCTACTGTTAGTGCTCAGTGGGAGGGAAAATCCCCTAACAAGAGGCCAGCTCGGATCTTTTATACACTTTTCCTTTGTGATGTAAGGGATATTATTTAATGTAATAATGGCTATCAGGGCCGATACGTAACGTTTTCAATCTTTTCCACGAGCGTCAGGAGGGGATGTGAATTAAAGTGCTTGAGGTGGGGTAGGATGGATGGCTCTACCTGTCATCATGATGTCTACATACATACATCCATACACACATGCATACATACACACATGCATACAGACACACATACAGACTGCCAGACAGACACACATACAGACTGCCAGACAGACACACATACAGACTGCCAGACAGACACACAAAGATAGATAGTTAGATATAAATATGACTCACAATCTTTGATATTGGATGAGAGAGAGAGGCTTAACAACATACAACAACCTCGACACACACAATAACAACCATCATAATAATTATAACATCTTATAATAACGTAAATACTAATATAAAAATAAGATATATATTGATATTTCTCTATAATTTGAGTCAATACTTAATTTTTAATTATATTAGTAATTTCTCTTCTTTTATCAGATTATATTACTTCCATAATTTATCACATTCCACTCTCTTCAGTTATCATTTTATATCTTAAGTTTTATCAGTTATTATGGTATACTTTGTTGATCACCCTCTTACCTTATCAGTGATTTATCTTAATTTTATTAAACACTTAGGTATTAATTTTATCTTCCATTGTTACCTAAATATTATATACACGTACACTCCAGTTCACAAGACGTTAAAATCCCACAAAAGAACATTAAATTATATTATTATTATTATTATTATTACATAGACAAGCACAAGCATATATTAAAAAATATGTTGTATGATGTATATTATTGTATTATGTATTATACTGTATTTATTGTTGTATAATGTATGACGTTGCATGATATAAATATTTTTGTCTTAGGTATTTTGTATTGTTGTATGCTGTATATTCAGGCGGACTATACAAATAGTTGTTTGAATTTTTTGCTTCTATTGCATATTGTTTGTGTAATAATAATAATAATAATAATAATAATAATAATAATAATAATAATAATAATAATAACGGAAGAAGAAGAAGAAGAAGAAGAAGAAGAAGAAGAAGAAGAAGTAGAAGAAGAAGAAGAAGAATTAATACAATACATCACATCAGATAAAAATGACAAATTAAAAAACCAATCGTCATCATAATAGATAGCTCGATAGATAGACAGATGGACATTCAGCAAATATACCTTAATCTTATATTCTCTATAAGGTATTAATATATCATTTATATATCTGACAATGACTATTATCCCCGGGTGATCCTTGCAAGAAGTGTGCAATCCTTTAATTAATATGAATTTACTTTTGCAACAACGTAAAACTTGGATCTTTGTTTTGCCTCTTTACTTCTATGTATACTGATATTGCAACTAACACTTCTATGTATACTGATATTACAACTAACACTTTATGTATACTGATATTGCAACTAACACTTCTATGTATACTGATATTGCAACTAACACTTCTATGTATACTGATATTGCAACTAACACTTCTATGTATACTGATATTGCAACTAACACTTCTATGTATACTGATATTGCAACTAACACTTCTATGTATACTGATATTGCAACTAACACTTCTATGTATACTGATATTGCAACTAACACTTCTATGTATACTGATATTGCAACTAGCACTTTTATGTATACTGATATTGCAAACACCGTCTCTACCAACACCCACAACACATGTTAATATATTAAACTATACACATATAAAAAATTAAAAGCGGGTCCCATAGACGTGAATACAACATTTTTTTTGTACTGAGAATGACCGACACTGTACTTGATCGCCTTCACTTCCCCTACTGTAAAAGTAGTCGTTCATTTACAGCTGCGTGAACTAGGTGTATTGTGGGATCGAACTCGTGACCCTTAAGACTGGAAGTGAGCGTTGTATCCACCACACCATTATGCACATAAGGGTGTTTGCTCAGATCACATGAAGATTAAGTTAGGTTAGGTTAGGTTAGGTTAGGTTAGGTTAGGTTAGGTTAGGTTAGGTTAGGGTGTTTAATCATTAGGTGAAATAAACGGGGGTATCTAATCTTCATGTGATCCTAATTAATCTATAATAATCATCACAAACTCACAAAACATTCATAAAAAATGACAATAAAACATATAATTAATAAAATAATTAATCCTGTAAACACACATGAAATATTTTCTTATCTGACAATACAAAATGAACTAAATAACTTAATACAGATAAAAACAAGACAATAACACATGAATTAATTATCGATCTAATTACGAGACAGATGTTAATTATCTACTTAATAATGTAAACTGCGATACCTAATTAGTGATGCAATTGTTGTGGCTTAATGAGACGACTGGGTTGATTAGTAATGCAGGTAGGAGGACCTGGGCCAGTGTTTACCTGGGCTGTACTACTGAGTTATTGTCTTGTGGTGGCGGCTGTGTGGAGTGTGCCCGCTTTGTTGATCACGTGGTGGGGGGGAGGGGGTTAAGTAGGAGAGAGGGAGGGGGAAGGGGTAGGAGAGAGGGAGGGGAGGGAAAACAGGTAGGAGAGAGGGAGGGAAAGGGGTAGGAGAGAGGGAGGGAAAGGGGTAGGAGAGAGGGAAGGGAAAGGGGTAAGTGAGAGGGAGGGATGAGTGGAAAAAGACAAGGTGGGAAGAGAGTGTGATGGAGTAGGAAAGAGGGGAGGAAGGAGCAGAAGAGAGGGTGAGAAGAGGGTGGGTAGAGAGAGTGAAGGGGGGAGGAGGGAGGGGAGAGGGCAAGGAGAAAGGATTAAGGAAAAGGTTGAGGAGAGGAAGTGGGGTAAGGGCGAGTGTGGAAGGAGAGAAGGAAGAGAAGTGGAGAGGGTGAGGTAAGGGATAGAAGAGAGGGAGGATATTATTATTATTATTCTTAGTAGTAGTAGTAGTAGTAGTAGTAGTAGTAGTAGTAGTAGTGGTAGTAGCTGAAGTAGTAGTAGTAGTAGTAGTAGTACAACATCTACTACAACTACTAAAAAATTTAAGTTACGGTAGATATTGTTAGGTTAGGTTAATCTAAGTTAGATCAGATCAGGTGTCAAGTCAGTTTAGGTTTATGGTATATTGAAGTGGAAGTGGATAGAGCACAATACACAGTAAACCTTCAGTATACAAGGACGCACTGTACTCAACCGCCTCAGTATCGAACCATCGACCCTTAAGAGTTGAGGCGAGCTTTGTATCCACTTGACCACCGCACCCCTACAGAAGGTTGGCATAAGTTGAGTTAGGTTAGATTAGATTAGGATAGTTTTAACAAATTCTGGTATGGTTAGATTAGGATGGGTTAGTTTAGGCGTGGTTAGGTTAAACTTGAGTTTACGGGGAACAGCCCACCTGGGCAGTGGTCATCGACCCACAACGGGGCCTGGGGGAGGAAGAGTAAAAATAAATTAAAAATAGAAGAGAAAGACTAAATTAATCTGCACCACGAAGATGCCGGAAAACCAGCTTTTTAAATTGAGACAGATTGTATGAGTGTGGAAACACAGAAGAAGGCAGAGCATTCCATAGTTTAGTGGTGTGAGGAAAGAAGGATGTACTATAACGGGTTATTCTAGTGTGACCGACATCCACAGAAAAACGGTGGGCACCGCGGGCAAGACGAGTGTTACGAGCCCACGGCCTTGCCGGCGGTACACAGGATGCAAAATCCACCGAACATTGCCCGTTAAAGTACCTGTAAAAGAGAGAGAGTGAAGCAACATTGCGGCGAAGAGAAAGGGAAGAAAGATTGTCAACTGAGGGAAGAGAGTTACTAAGACGAAATGCCTTTGATTCCACCCTATCTAACAGTTGGACAAAAGAAGAGCCACCCCAGATATGAGAGCAGTACTCCAAGTTAGGACGAATGAATCCCTTATATACTTGAAGCAACTGCTCAGGAGTGACGTAGCTGCGCCATCTGTACAGCATTCCCAGCTTTCGGGAGGCAGCTTTAGCAATGTTCAGGATGTGTGGCTTCCATGACATATTAGAGGAAATGGTGAGGCCTAGCATATCTATTTTAGAATTTGGCAGAATGATTGTGTCCTGAAAAGTGATTGGTGGGAGATCTTCTATTTTGGAAAGAGGGTAAATACTGAGTTTTATTACTATTGAATTTAACCAAGTTTCTACCTCCTCATTCGGAGATGCTGCACAGATCAACATTGATAGATGAAACGATATCAGCTCTAGAAACAGATCTAGTTTGAGAATTAGGGGGGAGGGCGTGTGAAGAAGAGTGAAGAGTAGAATCATCAGCGTAAGGATGGACAGAATTAGTGGTAGTGTGAAGTAAATCATTGATAAAAAGAAGGAAGAGAATGGGTGAAAGAACAGAACCCTGTGGGACACCACTATTGGTAGAGAAAGAGCAAGAGATCGATCCCTCGACAACAACTGCCATGGATCGGTTCTCAAGGAAGCTTGAAATTAGAGCAGCTTAAGTTAGGCTAGGTTAGATTAGGTTAGGTTAGATTAGGTTAGGTTAGGCAATACTAGCTTAGATTAGATAAATTTCTTTTTGAAGTTAGGTTAGGTTAAGTTAGGTTAGGTTATTGCTTGCGATATTTACAAATTATTTCTCCTCTACAAAATGACTAGTTTAGAAAAAATATTATATATATATATATATATATATATATATATATACCGGTGGAGGGTTGTGTGGGTGGTGGTAGGAGGCCATATCGTCACTCTGCTTATCTCAGCACAAGAGAGGAATAATAATTAATGGTAAGAGAAGAGATGCAGTACAGATCCTTATTAACTCTTATTAATCCGCCCTCTGTGTGTGTGTGTGTGTGTGTGTGTGTGTGTGTGTGTGTGTGTGTGTGTGTGTGTGTGTGTGTGTGTGTGAAAGAAAGAGAGACGTTTGTATTAAGTGTGGCTGGGTGGTGTGGGTGTAAATGGGTGCAACGGTGTTGGGTGTAAATGGTGGTGTTGGTGTAAATGGGTGGTGTTGGGTGTAAAAAATGGTGGTGTTGGGTGTAAAACTGGGGTGGTAGTGTTGGGTGTAAATGGGTGGTGTTGGGTGTAAATGGGTGGTGTTGGGTGTAAATGGGTGGTGCTGGGTGTAACTGGATGGTATTGGGTGGTGTTGGGTGATACTTATGTACAGTAAGTGGGTGGTGTAACTGGTGGCGCTTGGTGTAACAGATGTACAAACAAAACTATCTCTCTCTCTCTCGTCAAACACCAACACAGCCAGGAGAAAAGAGACAAAGGAAAGAACAAAAGAAAGCACTTAACTCTCCCATAAAACACCTCACCCATACATATATCAGGTAATCCACTCCAAAGAAAAACAATGACCCCCATCTGGCAACATCTAAACCGACGTGTTGTGACGTGTTGGGAGAAAAACTACGATAATATGTGATAATTATACCCAATTAAACAACTCAAACACTTGTAAATTATATAATTAGACAATATATACATGCTCATACCTATATTCTGACTACCTAAACACCCGTAATATAAGTACAGGAATGAGAGTTTGACATACTGTATATTTACTGAAGAATTGTGGTCAAAAACATCTGTTATCCATATTATAAAGTAGCCCTAAGCAATTGTCACCTGTAAAGTACAATATAGTTCAATACCTGTCAAAAGTACCTGGCCACCTCTTGATATACTCGTAAGCTTGACATATACGTTATAATCTGCCTTTCCTTGTGTCAGTCAGATTTATTTAACTGTCAATCTATCATTCATCTGTCAGTCTATTACTTTACCAGTCTATTGACGTTACCAGTCCTATCTCTGTGTTACCTCCAAGGATAAACAATCTCACTTTCCTAAAAAAAAGTAGCCTTCATTACTTTCATTCTAATATATATGTGAGACTTGGCCCCTCACACACACCTGAGACTACACTTGCCAACTGTTTCGAAAGAGCCAGGTGTGTAAACATGTGTGTGTGTGTGTGTGTGTGTGTGTGTGTGTGTGTGTGTGTGTGTGTGTGTAAAGATGTGATACATTTGTCAACCATCATCGTCATTTGTTTTATAATTATTCTCTCTGTTGTTGTAGGTGTTGTGTTTCGTCTTATTTTTGGTGTTATTGATGTTTGTTGTTGATTTTGTTGAGTAATGTTGTTCTTGATATTATAGTCGTTATTGTTATTTTCTATGTATTCTGACAACCTGCAGGAATATATTTCACGTATAGGAGGAGACTGGAACACACATCACTTGGCCGTAGCCATTTGTTGTGAGGAAGTTATGGCGGTATCTGGCAATCCCTCTATGATATCTTAACATTTGTACATAGATTCTGGTGTTAAGATTTTACTTTTTATGTATTTTATTTATAGTTAATCCTGATTTTAGAACTCGTAAACAGGACAAAAAATAAGAGAAATGACAATTATTTGTATATTATTTTTGCAGGTTGCGAGTTGTAGGAATATTCTCTGTGATGTCAGAATATTTTGTGACGTAGAAATAGCCGTGTGACGTAAGAATATTTGCTGTGACGTAGAAATATTCGCTGTGACGTAAGAATAGAATGAATCTTCGCTTTAACGTCATTTATTTTTTCTATAGATAACACAAGAGAGCCGTGACGGACGCCTCGCTACATATCGTAATGTTAACAACAGAGTGTGCAGGGAGGTGAATCTAGGTAAAAAAGTCACAGGAAAGTATTCTAACCCAGCCTAGCCTAGCTTAATCTAACCTAATCGAACCTAGCGTAGCGTAGCCTAGCTTAATCTAACCTTCAAACTTAATCTACCCTAGCATAGCTTAATAATAACTTAATCAAACCTAGCCTAGACTAGCCTAACATAAAATAACCTAACCGAACCTAACCTAGCCACAGCCTAGCTTAATCAAACCTAACCTAATCTAGCCTAACCTACCCTAACCGAGCTTAATCTAACATAAATTAACCTTACCTAGCCTAGCTCAGCTTAATCTAACTTAATCTAATCTAACCTAACCTAGCCTAACCTAACTTAGTCTAAACTAACCTAACCCAACCCCCAAGGTAGAGTTAGGGTGTCAAATATTCAGGTGAAATAAGCTAGGGTGTCAAATATTCAGTTGAAATAAGCTAGGGTGTCTAATACTCAGGTGAAATAAGAGGAAACTGCACCCCATACTAGGCAGTCCCGTTTACACCCAACCCCTTTCGCTCATCCAGCCTAGTATATTTGAAGCTATCCAGCGTGTAGACTAAATCTAATTTTTTTTCTAATTTAAAACCATTGCTACGAGTTCGCTCCTGTTTGGATAGTTTGAGTACCTTTGTTATATCACCTTTGTTTAACCAATCTATACACCTCGATTATATCGCCCCTCACTCTACGTCTCTCGAGGGAGTGCAAATTAAGATGCTTTAACCTGTCTCTGTAATCCAGGTCCCTAATTCCCGGGATTAGTATTGCCACTCTCTTCTGAATTCTTTCTATGATTCTATATCCATTCTGTAGTACGGTGACCAGAACTGAACTGCGTAATCCAAGTGAGGTCTCACAAGCGCAAGATATAGTTTTAGGATGACCTCGCTAGTCTTGTAACTAACACTCTTTTGTATGAACCCAAGTACTTTGTTAGCCTTGTTTCGAGCAAATACACATTGTTTACTTTGTCTAAGTCGGATATCTCAATAACAACGTTGTTCATCTGATATCTGGTTTCTCTGTTTACATCTCCTAGACTAAGTACTTTACATTTGTCCACATTAAATTTTATCTGCCATTTTTCAGACCATTCGAAATTTTTTTGGAGATCTTCCTGTAGTTTTACGAAGTCTTCGCCAGATTTAATTACACGCCCTATTTTAGTGTCGTCACCAAACTTACTTATGTTGCTGTCTACGTCTATATGTATGTCGTTTATGTATATAATAAATAGTAATGGTCCAAGTACTATGCCTTAGGGTACTCCACTAGTGACGTTATCCCAAACGGAGTGCCGTTAATGCTTACTCGCTGTTTCCTGTCCTGTACTCACGCCCTAATCCATTTTAGAGTATCTCCTCCACTTTACGTATTAGTCTTTCGTGGGGGACCCTGTCGAAGGCTTTGCTAAAGTCGAGGTAAACAGAATCATAATCATAGGGTGTCTAATATTAAATTGAAATAAGCTAAGGTGTCCGATATTCAGGTAAAATAAGCGAGGGTGTCCAATATTCAGGTAAAATAAGCGAGGGTGTCTAATATTCAGGTGAAATAAACTAGGATGTCTAATAATCTGGTGAAATAAGCTAGGATGTCTAATAATCTGGTGAAATAAGCTAGGATGTCTAATCTTCAGGTGATCCGGAAATAT
Source organism: Homarus americanus (assembly GCF_018991925.1). NCBI lineage: Eukaryota > Metazoa > Arthropoda > Malacostraca > Decapoda > Nephropidae > Homarus > Homarus americanus. The sequence continues at coordinate 1,143,664 of NW_024725031.1, read as the reverse complement.
TAACGCAAGACCCAGTAAGAATCCGTCTGAGTGTCGTGACTAAGGAGAGACATTACATTACCTATCACTACCAAACACTGCACTAAAATTTCTGTTAAAATTCTGGAATAAAAATAACATTCATTTAAGTTTTTATTTTCGTCATAAAACCCATAATGACATCATCCTTGTCTATAATATTTAATGTCTTTTTAATGCAAGTAGTTAATAGTTTCAAATATCATTTCAGCCAGAGATATTCAGTATTGTTTCATCATATTTTTTTTTCAACAAGCTAACGAAAAAGTAGTGAAACACGTGTTAATATCTTCCTTATTATTCTAAATCATCTTCATCAAACTACCATTCAGTAGAGTTGATTGTTGTGAAATTACTATCTTAATAACTCTTAATAAAGGAGAACTTGGTGGGGAGGGCAGTGGTTCTGGACAGCTGATGGAGGAGGAGGAGGTAGCTGTCCTGACTCCACCTTCCTACACTCCCATTGGACAACTCTGGCGCGTGTGGGCGGAGCTATCACGCACAACACGTGTTGAGGTTTACAAATCCTTGAATTCCCGTGATATTTGTCTCTATAAGGCTCCGTATATTAGAAATTAAGCTTTGGTATAATAACTATATGTATGATTAGTTCCTAAATTACAGGAATATATGGGTTATGGGGGTAAAATACGATGCTGTGATGAACGCGCATGCCTTGCCTGTCCCAGCTCCCAGCACGAGACTGGTGTGTTCCTAGTCCCGTTATCCAATCACGAGTCGCACGTGCTGAGTTTCCGTCCTAGTATTGATCTCTTACTGCGCTCTCTACATCCACGCCGATAAATTCCTTACGTTCTTGAACCGTTAGTGCGATATTAGCTTGTGAATTCATATGAAATTATGACCGTTTGGTTCTGTATCGGGATGAGATAGTGAGTAGTGGGTAGTGGAGTAGCGTTGAGCTGTTCCAGTATCGCCCTGGGGGTCCGTCGTGTTACACAATCCCGTGCTCCTCCGTCACTCAGGTCCCTCCGGGTGCTTATCCTATACAGTTCAAAACTACTTCCGCTGGAGGTGTTGTTGATAGTTAATCCGCCCATCTACGTCTGCCTAGTGCTGGAAAACATCGCCAGAACCTAGATAAAACATTGGTGTGTGATTTCCTATTGGGCATTGTGACAACAGGCGAAAATAAAAGAGTTAGGCCTCAATCAGCTGCTAAAGGTCTGTGACAGTTGCCCATCTCTCGCCCTGAAGAACCCACGTGTTGACCTCTCGAGACCTGTGTGGTGACTGGAAGATCCTGCCTGGCCCTTACAAGGTCAATTAAGGTAACTGTTTATGCCGGAAAAGGTTGAGGCGCCCGTCAGCAGCAGAACCTGGAGCACCACCTTCCCCTCACCCAGGAGATCCGACCTAACCTAATCTATCCTAGCCTAACCTAACCTAACCTACTCTAACCTAACCTAGCCTATGCTTGAGCCAACTATATCTTCAAGAGGCTGAGCCCATTTAAACCTCCATTCACAAAACCCAAACCTAACCTACAGTACAGCCAATCGAACCTAACCAAACGTGCCCAGCCAACTACCCAAGACCACCGTCACAGACCACCACCACCTACATGCCCATAATGTCTCGCTCATTCCTCGTGGACTCCCTCATCTCTCCTCGCACCTCTGACACCAGTGGGCGTGGTCCTCGAGCCTACAGCCCGCCCACCACCACGGCCCTGCCCGCCCTTCTACCTTTACATCCATGCCCGCCGGGGAAACACAGCGACGTCCTATCCCTCTATTCCTGTCGATCCTGCGTCCCTATCCCCCCGGCCCTCAAGCAAGCCATGGCGCCCACATTCTCCTCCTTCACGCCCACTCTCGCTTCTAATTACGCACACACACCAGTCAGTCTGGCTCATGCGCCCGTCCTACGTCCTGTGCCCGTCTCTCTGTCCATGCCCCATATCTACGCCCCGCTCTACACGCCCACACGCCCACAGCTCACTACTCTCACCACCACCACCACGCCCATCCCGTCTGAGAAGAAATCGCCTGTTCAAGGTGAGTGTGATAATTAACATGTTTCTTGATTGTGTTATTATTATTATTATTATTATTATTATTATTATTATTATTATTATTAGTAGTAGTAGTAGTAGTAGTAGTAGTAGTAGTAGTAGTAGTAGTAGTAGTAGTAGTAGTAGTAGTAGTAGTAGTAGCAGTAGTAGTAGTAGCAGTAGTAGTAGTAGGCCAAAGACATATAGGGGCAGTAATTGGCACAACGGACTTCAAGACCGAGTACGTAGCGGGAAAGGTCTGTCTAAGATTGCTAACACAGAGCCACATGCGGCCTTTGCTGCATTCACCCATGGAGTCAAGCATGGTTGGAACTACCTGATGTGTACTATCCCTGATATCTGACCCCTCCTCCACCCTCTGGAAGAAGTTATCAGTGTTAATTTCATTCCTAAATTAGTGAAACACCCTGACTTAACCCCAGGAGAAAGAGCACTTCTTGCACTTCCATCAAGACTGGGAGGGATGGGACTAAGCAATCCAGAGGAAATTGCTGCCACCGAACATCAAAATTCATTTAAGCTCACTGCAGCCCTCACGGACCACATAATAGCCCAGAATGCAACAGGGGAGGTGGATACCAGTGAAGTAAATAAGATTCGTAGGTCCATTACGACAGATCGACAGCACTGCCAAAATGATAAGTTGCAGCAACTGTTGCTGCAGGTACCAGAAAATTTGAAAAAAAAAGTAGCTATAGTGCAGGAGGTGGGCGCCTCGAACTGGTTAACTACGTTACCGATAAGGGCAAATGGTTTCAGTCTTAATAAACAAGAATTTACAGATGCCATTGCTCTAAGGTACGGTCGGCTAGTAGAAGGTTTGCCCTCCCAATGCGTGTGTGGCTCTTCCTATGACGGCGATCACGCCATGGTGTGCAAGAAAGGGGGCTTCATATGCATGAGGCATGACGAGGTAAGGGACCTCACAGCAAATATGTTGAAGGAAATCTGCCGGGATGTCATGGTAGAACCGACCCTCCTTCCTTTGGATGGTGAGGTCATCCAACATAGGACTTCAAACACATCTAACGAAGCCCGTGTTGACGTCAGTGCTCGAGGATTCTGGACGCGGGGACAGCGAGCTTTCTTCGACATCAGGATTTTTGATCCCATGGCCGCATGTCACCGTAACCTAGCTCTCGATGCTGCACATAGGAGGAACGAGAACGACAAGAGAAGGGCATATGGGGAGAGAATTCAAAACGTTGATCAAGGCAGCTTTACTCCTCTAGTATTCACAACCTCTGGTGGGATGGGACCAAGTGCAAGATGTTTCTACGCCAGACTCGCGGAGGTGATCTCCGAACAGAAGCAGCAGCCCAGAAGTTATATTACAGCCTGGATGAGATGTCGACTGTCTTTCTCTCTCCTTCGGTCGGCTTTGCTCTGCCTCAGGGGAACGAGAGCTTCTGCCCCAATTCCGACAACTGCTGCAGATATTGATTATGAGGCAACAGTCACTGAATGCCGCATAGAACTGCGGCTCAACTAATTCAACACAGATAGGATAGCTACATATGTATTAGGATATTTAATATTAAGGTAATTAAATGGTGGCGAAGGTGTGGCTATTGGGGGAGGCTGGAGGCCATGTAGTAATAGTAGTTGTAGTAGTAGTACCATTATTATTATTGTTATTATATTCTAATAAACTTTTGCTAATAATTTGCGAATCTGGATTGCATATTATAGATAGATAAATAGATTGATTAATAGATACATAGATAGATAGATAGAAATTTTAAGAAAAAACAAAAAGAGAGAAATTCGCAGAGCTAAATACAGGGAAAAGAAAGAGAGAAAAAGAAAATGAGAGAGAAAGATAAAAGAGGTAAAAGCAAGAAAGAGGCACAGGAGATAGAGGTAAGAGAAAGAACAGGAGAGAAACAAGGAAAGAGTAAAGAAAAAATAGGACCAGCAGAGAACGAAAGAGATATGATATGAAAAAGAGTTATAGAGAAAGAGGAGACACAGAGAATAAAGAGAAAAAGAGAGAGAGAGATAATACCAAATAATAATAAAGATGACCAACAGGTAAGAAGTAATTAAGGACAGGTATTTATATTCTACAGTACAGGTATAAATTGTACAGTGTAAGGTAAGGTAATTACTATGACGCTTATTACTTCAGTTATACCTAATTTTATCTTTTCATTAATGTCTGTGATTTTTTCTAAGATTTTTCCAGGGATTTTACTTTTCTTGTTTATTTTTTCTTCCGTATTAGTGTTATTAGTATTGTTATTATTGTTATTATTATTTGTAGTGGTATAATTATTATTATTATTATTATTATTATTATTATTATTATTATTATTATTATCATTATTAAGGTTATTATTATTATTATTATTATTATTATTATTATTATTATTATTATCATTATTAATGTTATTATTATTATTATTATTATTATTATTATTATTATTATTATTATTATTATTATTATTTTTATGATGATTATTATTATTATTATTATTATTATTATCATCATTATTAGTATAGCTACTAATTCAACACAGCTAGGATAGCTACTTATGTATTAGGATATTTAATATTAAGGTAATAAAATGGTGGCGAAGGTATGGCTATTGGGGGAGGCTAGAGGCCATTTTAGTTTAAAAATAAATCAATATATAAAATAAATAAAAAAAAAAAATAGTTGCAGTAGTAGTGGTAGTTGCAGCAGTAATAATAGAAGCTAGTAGTAATAGTATTAGTGTTAGTAGTAGTGGTAGTAGTAATAGTAGTAGCTAGTGGTAGTAGCAGTAATTAGTTGCAGTAGAAATGGTAATATTACATTGTTAACATTACAAGCGTTAACCTATCACACACACACACACACACACACACTTTCTCTCTCTCTCTCTCTCTCTCTCTCTCTCTCTCTTGTGCATTCGTGTTGAAAGATACAGTATTCATTTATTACTAAAAATACGAGGAGTTAATCCAATCCTTAACATCTGTCATAATAATAATAATAACACAGAAAACAATTATAGTCCCACTTTTTTCCTTCCATAAACATGTTGCCTTATTTACATACCACCAACCAATTACAAACAACCAATACAAATTAAATTAAAAATATAATTATCCTATATAACCAGGTAACATAAATGAAATACCTGGACAAATAATTACCTGGTGAGTTGGTAACCCCTACTAATTAACATAAAATTAATGCATCTACCTGTGAAATATAGTTAAATAATAATTAGTCATATCTGCGTTAATGCCGGATATAACAAGAGGTATTTCAGGGCTCCCCTCATAAGGAAAAACACATCCAATTTAATCTGTTAGCAAATTAAATATATCTCACATAACATACATGTAATTAAATGTTATTATTATTGATCAGGATTTTTGGTATATGTATTGGGCTAATTATTGTGTGTGTGTGTGTGTGTGTGTGTGTGTGTGTGTGTGTGTGTGTGTGTGTGTGTGTGTGTGTGTGTGTGTGTGTGTGTGTGTGTGTGTGTGTGTGTGTGTGTGTGTGTGTGTGTGTGTATGTGTGTGTGTGTGTGTGTGTGTGTGTGTGTGTGTGTGTGTGTGTGTGTGTGTGTGTGTGTGTGTGTGTGTGTGTGTGTGTGTGTGTGTGTGTGTGTGTGTGTGTGTGTGTGTGTGTTACAGAGAAGTCAGTTCCATACATCATATGGTGTAGATATACAGTATGTTGGGCTCAGAAAACGACAAGCGACCACAACACGTTGTGGTCGCTTGTCGTTTTCTGAGCCCAACATACACACTACATAACTGATCCACTAAACAGCTGACCCACAAAACAGCTGATTCACTACACAGTTGATCCACTATACAACTGATCCACTAAACAGCTGATCCACTAAACAACTGATCCACTATACAACTGATCCAATAAACAGCTGATCCACTAAACAACTGATCCACTATACAACTGATCCAATAAA
>NW_024725031.1:995173-1132673 GCF_018991925.1 Homarus americanus | reverse complement strand
AGGATTTAACGTCAATATCTTGGAGGATAATAATAGCTCCTTCTCTTAACGTTTTTGGGACTAGATGAGAATAAGTCCTCTGTTATTTATTCTTGTCTTACACGTCTAGAAAAACTCTCCGTTAATTAACTCGTCCAAACTGCTAGTGTTGCTTGGTTAGCCTTTTCCTTTTATATCATATAATATATAAGACGTAAACACAGTTTTCATCTAGTGAAGAAGAACAGAAAATGTCTTATTTGTAATACAGTATAATCATACAATAATTTAGTTGTTTTACTGCACCAGTTTCTCGACGTTTCTATTACTGTTGTTAAAATCCTCAACTTGCACCGCCAAGGATAACACAATAAAATTTTTCTTGGTCCTTTTTGCCCTACAGGTGAAGATCTGGTTCCAAAACCGCCGCGTCAAATACAAGAAGGAGGAGGGAGGCCAGTCGAGGGAGAAGTGTTCGTGTCTGAGGACATGTACGGCCTCCAGGTCCCGCTCCAAGGACCAGCAGGGCTCTCAGGGCTGTGACAGTCGCAGCTCAGGCGAGGACGTCGACGACTCCATCCACCATCAGGTCCTCAGCGTCGACCCTGGAGACGACCACCTCAAAGGTGATGTTGATTGTGACAAGAAAGGCAACCTGCCTCATCATCACCATCATCTTCACCATCACGGACATCACCATCACCATCACCTGCCCCAGCACCCAGATGAACAGGGATGTCCCCGACAGGAAGCCGCCGTCCACTGTCATGATGCCACCGTCACCAGCACTGACACCAAGTCCCCGAGTGGTGACTACAAGCCTCCTACATACGGGTCAGATGCTGAGTCAGATTACGACCGAGATAGCAACGAAAACATAGACGTAGTGTGAAATTCACCCCCAGAGACACCCAAAAAAGTGATATAAAAACAAGTGGCTTATCTCGCGCTCTCACTAGACAGGAAGAGAGGATTGCACCACTTTCTTACTTAGAGACAAACTATTAACGATAACTTAATCATACTGAGGCGGCTGTCAAATGCGATGAAAATTTATGATACTAAAACTAAATGAATATAGATAGAACATATCAATATAACTCCTGGAACTTCCGGATAACACAAATGTTATTATTCCTAAGTCACTTATAAAACACAGACAATAAAACAAAGATAAACAGAGATACAGTAATACAAATGACTATAGTACCAAACCTGTAATAGACTATACTTAAAATATAGAAAATTCGCAACAAAACAACAACCAGAAACTCGAGTATTTCCAGGTTCCTTCACAGTTCAGACAACATGAGTGCCTCGAGATTTATTGCCTTTCAGATTGATGTATATATATTTTTTCATAGTCATAGAGATGTATAACTGAGTGTAAAAGATTTTGTTGTATAATATATCTAGTTTTATTATGCGTCTGTCTGTCCGTCTGTTGTCTCTCTACTAACAAAGGCCTGAGCCCCTCCTCTCTCTCTCTCTCTCTCTCTCTCTACAAACAAAGGCCTCAACCCTTACTCTCTCTACTCTTTCTATCTCTCTATCTCTCTCCCTCTCTCTCTCTCTCTCTCTCTCAGCCCCTCCTCTCTCTCTCTCTCTCTCTCTCTCTCTCTCTCTCTCTCTCTCTACAAACAAGGCCTCAACCCTTACTCTCTCTCTCTTTCTATCTCTCCTATCTCTCTCCCTCTCTCTCTCTCTCTCTATACAAAGGCATATGTAACATTAATACAGTGTCGAATGCCTCTAACAAGTCTTTATACAGTGTCGAGTGCCTCTATACAGTGTTCAGTGCCTCTAGTTCCTTACTTCTAAGTCTCTATACAGTGTTCAATGCCTCTAACAAGTCTTTATACAGTGTCGAGTGCCTCTATACAGTGTTCAGTGCCTCTAGTTCCTTACTTCTAAGTCTCTATACAGTGTCCAATGCCTCTAACAAGTCTTTATACAGTGTCGAGTGCCTCTAACAAGTCTTTATACAGTGTCGAGTGCCTCTAACAAGTCTTTATACAGTGTCGAGTGCCTCTAAAAAGTCTTTATACAGTGTCGAGTGCCTCTAACAAGTCTTTATACAGTGTCGAGTGCCTCTAACAAGTCTTTATACAGTGTCGAGTGCCTCTAACAAGTCTTTATACAGTGTCGAGTGCCTCTAACAAGTCTTTATACAGTGTCCAATGCCTCTAACAAGTCTTTATACAGTGTCGAGTGCCTCTATATAGTGTTCAGTGCCTCTAAATGTCATACAGTGCCTATTACCTCTACAGTGACTTATGCCTCTATAGTGAACACTGTCTAATGGTCTTGCATAGATCTATGACGTTATTGTGTTACGGGTCGTGAAAAGGAATACATACATACATACATACATACATACATACATACATACATACATACATACGGTAGTCCAGTTATCTATATATCCTAACATAATACATATGCCAATAACGTATAATTTTACCTTCAGAATACAAGTTCTCCATTCTTAGCTTGGTAATATTAAATCATATAATAATAATAAATAAATAAGCCGTGAATATATTATGTTACATCACGAAACATAAACAAACTTTACATCTAATCCGAGTTATTACATTTAACTGATGACTTACGATGTATTCCACAATTCATCGGACAGGAGAAATAATACATTACATAAGTGTTCGTTCGGTGGTGTGATCCTTTGAGCTCTGAGGTATTTATAATGATGACCTTTTAAGCATCCTAAGACCTAAAATTTATGAAATGGCCAATAAAAAAAAGTATTTATTAATGATCCAGAGATAAGGAGAACGTAAAGAAGCGGAAATGAAGGAATAATAAGAGCGTAAGAGAGCCGTCCACTGACTATAAGCTCCGAGATGTTGACATTTGGCGCCGACTTATGGGTTCCGATCCCTTTACCCGGGTCAGACCTAATCCCTTATACATTTGATCCCATCCCTTTTAGCGAGGCTTGGCTATTGTAGTCTTTATTCTTCTTTATGGTACGGAGATATTTTTCCTGCGAATATTTGCCCCCATATTGTACTCTAGTCACAAAGTTGTTTACCAGTGTAACAAAACCTGCAGTAAATTAGGATTAAGTGTGACCGAATGGCGCCCTCATGCTTATAGGGGTCAGAAAGGTCGATGTTTGGTTGTGTTTTTGGTGATGATGGCTGTTGACTGACCTGGTGGGCCAAGAGGTCCTGGTGCCTTTGTGCTTGTGACTCGCAGTTGGTGAATAAATACTGTGAAGTATATTATTATATATATTACATGGCTGTTTGTTTCTTAATTCCTATTGTGTTATTTATACTGTGTTGGCGACCTTACTGTACACAAACTCATGTTCCATTATTATAACAAATAGATGGTGATGATAACTTACAACAATAACAACAGCAACAATAATAATAATGATAATAATAATAACAATAAAAACAATAATAATAACAATAAAAAAAATAAATAAATACACTTAGTTTAATAAAATAAACACGATTCAAGAAATAAAGAAGCCTAAAAAAAAAAAGTCTAGTTATAGAAGATGAAAAAGGTAACTTAAATAATAGTCAAAAGAAAAGAAGAAATAACACGTAAGAAAGTTGTTTATATCGGTAGAATATTTCACTGATAACGAGAGAGACAGCGAGAGATTTCAAGACACAAATAAAAACGAAAGGAGAGAGAATGGACAGGAAAAGAGAACCATCATTTAGAAGAGAATCAAGTTCACCATCATAAATGTTCATGAAGAGGAGTAAACAGACCTTAAACACGTATATGAAGCTAATAAAGGTTCAGATCATAGGTTCAAAGTTGTTACGATACTGTTTTGATGGTTCGTAATGCATTAAAGGTTTAGTTCATAGGTTCAAAGTTGTTACGATACTGTTTTGATGGTTCGTAATGTATTAAAGGTTCAGTTCAAAGGTTCAAAGTTGTTACGATACTGTTTTGATGGTTCGTAATGTATTAAAGGTTCAGTTCAAAGGTTCAAAGTTGTTACGATACTGTTTTGATGGTTCGTAATGCATTAAAGGTTCAGTTCAAAGGTTCAAAGTTGTTACGATACTGTTTTGATGGTTCGTAATGCATTCAAGGTTCAGTTCAAAGGTTCAGAGTTGTTACGATACTGTTTTGATGGTTCGTAATGCATCAAGGTTCAGTTCAAAGGTTCAAAGTTGTTACGATACTGTTTTGATGGTTCGTAATGCATTCAAGGTTCAGTTCAAAGGTTCAGAGTTGTCATGATAAAGATAATTATTTACTGTTTATAATGTTCGAGCACCAAAGGTTTGTGGATAAAATATTCTACAACAACATATATCTACAGTAAATACATACAGTATATGTATATTTCTGTAGCTAGAAAATAACTTTTAATCAGGTATATTATGTAGACTCTATTAATAACAGTTGATTTTTGTTACAAGTCCTGGATGAAGGCATATTAGTCTTTTTTACAGGTTTATTAAAAGAAATCATGACTCCCCATTGGGCGGGTAATCTGGTAGAAGAGAAGCAGGAGGAAGAAGAGGAAGAAAAGGAGAAGGAAAAGGAAGAAGAGGAGGAGGAGAATAAGAAAGAAAAGAACAGAGGAAGAAGATGAAAAAGTAGATATGAAGAAGAAAAAGAAAGAAGAGGAGAAGGAACAGGAGGAGAATAATAATAAGAACAGAGCAAGAAGAGGAAGGAGAAAAGAAGAAGGAGGAGGAGGAGGAAGACTAACACAATAAAGGGAGAAAAAGAAAAATAAGATGCTCACACAGGACCCTCCCTCAACCCCCATCACCCCCACCTAAGGAACACCCCCCCCCCCACCTCTTGCATTTATAACGTACCCCGACCCTCACACCCCATTAAAACTCTGTATAATTCACTTATTCCCAAACACACATCTCCTTTCAGCTGATTTAACCACTAATTCTACAGTTTCTTTCTCGTGAGGAAACTCTATGGTGATTTGATTCAGACATCTCTGTGGTTAATATAATCCCAGACGTGTTTTCAGGCGAGTTAAAGTAGAAATGTACCTCTCACACTCTTAACTTAATATTGGGCACTCGTAAGGTTCGGTTCAGGGGTTCAAAGTTGTGTTGATACTGTTTCATTGAATCCTAAGAATCGGTTCACTGTTTCGATGACTCCTAAGGTTCAGTTCAAGGGTTCAATGTTGTTTTGATACTGTTTCATTGAATCCTAAGAATCGGATCACTATTTCGATGACTCCTAAGGTTCAGTTCACTGTTTTCATGACTCCCAAGGTTCAGTTCACTGTTTTCATGACTCATGAGGTTTAGTTCACTGTTTCGATTACCCATAAAGTTCATTTCAGGGGTTCAAAATATCTCTGGTGACTACTAATTTGAGTCAAAGCTCAGTTTAGGGTTAAGAGATGGCTTGACATTGCTTGGTTGAACCTGTGAGCGTGAAGTCGAGGTTCATAATGTGTCTATGGAAACCAAAGGTCAATACTGAACCCATTTTGAACCCCTAAGATGTAAAGGTAATTTCTAGGGTTCAAATATACCTTGGTGTTATTTGTTGAACCTATGTGTGTGTGTGTGTGTGTGTGTGTGTGTGTGTGTGTGTGTGTGTGTGTGTGTGTGTGTGTGTGTGTTTATTTAAAAAAACATAACAAAACGCCAAAAAGACACAAAGAAACACACAAAAGCCAAAAGAGATTAAGAGAAAATAAAATAATAAGAAATAAAAGAATAAGAAGAGACGCAAGAAAGGAGGCAATAAATGATAGGTTAGACGTGAAGAGAGATGAATGAGAGTTAGCAGAACATAATTGGAAACAACCAGATAACTGAAGATAACATATAATTATTGAAATGACGAAGGCTATTACATGGAGACAGACAGACAGACGGACAGACAGACACAGACAGACAGACAGACAGACAGACACACAGATAAAAATTTAGATAGATAGTTATATAGATAGATAGATAGATACATACATACATACATAGATAGATAGATAGATAGACAGATAACGCTCTCCCCTAATAGGCCAGGAGACACCCCCTACCTTAACCCCTTCCCCTAAAACACCCCCTACCCTCACCCCTTCCCCTACAAACACTCCTTACCTTTATTCCTCCTAGCCCTGAACAAGTCCTGGGAACGGCCCCCTGCCACTAAGGGCCGCCACCCGCCGCCCGGCCGCCCGAGTGGGTATCATAGCGTAATGAGAGGGTTCCCAGGCCTCTCCACGGGGCGCCCCCACTCACCGCCCACTCCACGCCTTTTGTTCCTCAGTATAATGGTCAAACATGTGGACAGGGGCGCCCCACTCATTATCTGATAGAGGTGACGCTGTACGTACTACTGCTTCGGGTACTCCATCAGGGTGTGGTGGTGGTGGTGGTGGTGACAACTTGCTGGGGTGTGGGAAGGGGTGTAGGTGGGTAATGGGGTGTAGGTGAGGGGTGATGGGGTGTGGGAAGGGGTGTAGGTGGGTAATGGGGTGTAGGTGAGGGGTGATGGGGTGTGGGAAGGGGTGTAGGTGGGTAATGGGGTGTAGGTGAGGTGATGCAGAGGTGTGGAAGGTGTACGTATGGGGTGATGTGGTGTAGGTTTAGGGTGAAGGGGTAGAGAGTTGATCAATGAGGGGGTGAGGAAGGGAAAAGACACTCGCACTGCGGATAAAAATAACCACACACACACACACACACACACACACACACACACACACACACACACACACACACACACACACAGCCTTCATGTATTGTCAACCAAGCATGGGAATTGAGCAAGAGAAAATAGAGTCCCAGGTGCGCTCTCTCTCCCTTCCGTCCCTTTCTCACCCTCCCTTTCTCTCACCCTAGCTCTCTCTCACTCCCTTAATCCCTCCTACCCTCCCCCTTTCCATCCACCTTCCCTCCCACCTGCATAACTAACCCCTCTCCTTCTCACATCCATTCCCTTCCTCTCTCTCTCTCCCTCTCTATCTCACTTTTCCTCTAACCCTCACTAACTAACCCCTTTCCTCATCACTTCCCTCCCTCCACCATTCCACCCAATCCAACTTCACCCACTTATCCACCCTCCCACCTCCCCCCACCCAAGCCTCCCTCTAACCTATCCCATCTATCTATCCACACCCCACACCTTCCATCCAAACCTCCCCCCCCTTCCCCACCATCCCCCCTACCTCCCACCCAAACCTCCCTCCTCCAATCCCCCCATCTACCCACCCTCTTCCCCCAATCTACCCACCCTCCTCCCCCATCTACCCACCCTCTTCCCCCCAATCTACCCACCCTCCTCCCCCATCTACCCACCCTCCTCCCCCCTCCATCGCGTTAATTATGCCTCACTAACGGATTATCATTTATTCAAGAACATTATCAATTTGTCCAGTAACATGTATTCAGAACTCACCCGGTAAACACGACGAGCAGAAAGATAACAAATGACCAACAGGGATATAACAAACAGTCAACAGAAAGGATTATAGGCAACAGGAGAATTATAGGCAACAGGAGGGTTATAGATGGTGGTGTGAGGGGGTCGTACTAGATTAATAGCCTCTCCTTTATTACTGTTCATGATTAAGTTACTGAAGACTAACGTGGAGTATAACAGCAGAGAGCTTAAAGGTGCCGCTATTGGGGAATGGAGGCGGGGGAGGAGGAGGAGGAGTGTGGAGGAGGAGGAGAATGAGGAGGAGGAGGAGTGTGGAGTATAACGGGAGCTTAAAGAAGCCATAGATGAAAGGAGGAGAAGAAGGGGGAGGCGGAAGATGAAGAAAGGGAGGAAGAAGAGGGGGACGGGGATGAGTAGGGGGAGAGGAGGCGAAAGAAAATGAGGTGCAGGAGAAGGAGGAGGAAGAAATGGAGTGAAAGTGTAAATAATAAAGAGAGTAAAGGTAGGATTTATGAATGTGAAGGAAAAGAAGGAGAAGGTGAGAGATAATAACTATGTGCATAACGTGGGAATGAATAATTAGTGAATGGGATTGTGGTAGGCTGGTGATTGTGGTGGTGGTTGTAGTTGGGGTGCTGTTGGTGGTGTTGATGATGGTGTAGTAGTAGTAGTAGTAGTAGTAGTAGTAGTAGTAGTAGTAGTAGTAGTAGTAGTAGTAGTAGTAGTAGTAGTAGTAGTAGTAGTAGTAGCATGTTGAAGAAAATCTGCCATGATGTCATGGTAGAACCGACCATCCTTCCATTGGGCGGTGAGATCTTCCAACACAGGACTTCAAACACATCCAACAAAGCCCGTGTTGACGTCAGTGCTCGAGGATTCTGGACGCGGGGAGACGCGAGCCTTCTTCGACATCAGGATTTTTGATCCCATGGCCGCATGTCACCGTAACTTGGCTCTCGATACTGCACACAGGAGGAACGAGAACGACAAGATTAGGGCATATGGGGAGAGAATTCAGAACGTTGATCAAGGCAGCTTTACTCCTCTAGTGTTCACAACCTCTGGTAGGATGGGACCAAGTGCAAGATGTTTCTTCGCCAGACTCGCGGAGGTGCTCTCCGAACAGAAGCAGCAGCCCAGAAGTTTTGTTACAGCCTGGATGAGATGTCGCCTGTCCTTCTCTCTCCTTAGGTCGGCTTTGCTCTGCCTCAGGGGAACGAGAGCATCGGCCCCAAAGCCGACAACAGTTGCAGATATTGACTATGAGGCAACAGTCACAGAATGCCGCATAGATCTGCGGCTCAACTAACTCATCACAGCTAGGATAACTACTTATGTATTAGGATATTTATATTAAGGTTATAAAATAGTGGCGAAGGTGTGGCTATTGGGGGAGGCTGGAGGCCAATTTGATTAAAAAAAAAGTAGTAGTAGTAGTATTAACAACTCCAACACAAACAGAAAACAAAAAAGAACACAATAAGGAGAAGACTTAATAACAACTGGAGATGAGAGAAGGAGAAGTGAATGGTATGATTAATGCGCTAAACACGAGCAGTGATCACGAGATGTAATGATGAGTGGCTTGGTGTTGAGTAATGGCGACAAGCAGGTGAGTATAAAAACTTCACTGGCGTTGTAATCATCGAATGCATAATTACCTTCAACCGTGCCTAATTGACGCGTGTCGCACAATTATCATGATAAACAGGTTAATTACATGATAACAATGATGAAGGACAGGCTAGAGTATAACCCGGGTTAGCTAATCAATCTTCAATAACTTGGGTGTGAAGGAGTGAGACAGGATTGTGTTGTGCCTGAAGAAAGAAAAGCGCGCGCATTTTCTCGCCACAAATAATGCTTACTAGACGATTTCCGTCAAAAGCTGTTTATGTGGGTTTTCCGCCAAAGTTCTGTAAGCTGTGAATATTTCCGTCAAAAACAGTGGACTGAGTGCTTCCTGCCAAATATTCTGCTTACTCTGAGCCTCTCGCCAAACTTATCTAAATATGCCCAACAAAAAGCATTACCAAAACGACTTTTCCCACGATTATTTTATTTACTTCGACGTTTCCCAGAAAAAAAATGTGATTACATGACTCTTCCTGCCTAAATTGTTTACTATGAGTCTTCCCGCCAAAATTGTGTTTACCTGAGGCCATAATGTCAGATTGGCATAAAGAACGATTAGTGTCAGTCAATTACACTCCATTAGGTGTACTCATTTGCCTAACGTCCATATATCATCGGGGAAATGTGTATTTAACCAAAGCTCCCGCGTGTAAGTGATGGATACACGACACGCGACTCCCCGCTTGCTGGGCCTTGATTCTCAATGGTTCGTGTGTTGATTTTTTCCCCTTAAATTGAGACTAGAGAATGTAACTAACTACTGTAGCGACGGATCATCGAGTTTTTGTGCCTAACATTTCCCACCTAAGTAGAGATTAGAAAATGTATCTAAATAATCCACTTCCGATATAACTCAGAGATGGATTCTCAAATAATCGTATCTCAAAATAATCCTCCTAACTAGAAATTTCTCTATATAAGATACATTCTGTCCCTGTGTCTGCCTGTATGTTCCTTATGCATTTCACAGTTTTGAGATAGGGAACTGAAATTTGGTGGGAAGGAGTAGGTGGCCTGGGGTAGGAGATGGTAACATTATCTTCTGTCCGGTATTTTGTTTCTTCAGTAACCTGGGTGAAGCCGAGGACCTCAACTAGTTAAATATATGTATGTAAGTGAAGTACTCCAGCCACAACGATGGATTCCCAAAGGTTCACGTCACTAGTTTTACCCGCTAACAGTTATCAGAAAATGTGCTGTACTGTACCTACCTCACTCACACATGGCAAAGAGCGGTGGAGAGATTCTACTGAGGATGAATTTTCTTCTGCTTAGTTCTGGAAGAAAGAAATGAACTTATAAATCCTTGAAAACTTCACTAAGATGTTTGTTATACTTTCATATTATACAAAAAATTACCATGGAAACACAGAACATGACTCCTACCTCACAGATTCGCTAATTTTTCTCAATAAAAGATTCGAATGACATTTTGACGACTGATTAGTCAAATAGGATCGATTATTTCCTCGTGATGGGCTACATCTGTGAACCATTAAGCGTCCAAGACATTATGTAAGGTATTGAGAGATAAGACAAATGGAGTTATGTGGGTGTTGGGGCGGCCATTGACAGCCTCAGCCCGGGTCAGCCTGCCCCTCGCTGCTGGGCCACAATAGCCGGGTATATAATATATATCTCTATAAAGGGTTAATTCATTAATACAACAGCGGCCTCCCGTCGCCTCTCCTCATTCTTTTGTTTTTGTTTTGGCTGTGACTTCCTCTCATGCCTCAGCGTTACTAATCGGATGAGGATGTTTATGTACCTCGTTACTTTACTTAAATACTGAGATAATCTATGCACAGGATATTAAACTGTTGTTTCCTAGTATTAACAGATGTTTTCTGGGGTTGCTGAGGAAGAACTATAGCAGCTACGAAAGGTTCTGGGGGAAAGTACTGCAGGAGGTTCTTGGGTCGGTCTTGGTAGCGCTGCTCCACTATAAAGATGTTGACAAAGGCGCGACTGATCTGTCAATCAAGCCAATTGACGACTTCAAGTGATTTATGCGCGTGATTGGTGTTATTGATGTGGTTCGCCAGTTGTCATTGAGGTAAGAGCCCGCGTAAGCAAATGAGGGCGATCGATCGAAAAAATATCTGACAAAAGCGCCGCGGAAGAACAGAAAACAGTACACTTGACAAAACAATATGGCCATGCGTCGGTAATGGCTCCGGCCCTCACCACAACACGGAAGACACCGACTGATTTATTGATTCCCGACTCAATGGATTGTAAAGGAATATTATGTCGGGCGAAAGACATCCAGTCGAGCGTGGTATCGCCCCCTCATACACGAGTCACTCTAAGGGAATCATTTAAATCAAAACGTTGAGGAGTCGCACGATGCCATTTGGGGCCAATATTCACAAAGCTTCGTACCATGAATCTTTCTCTGAGTTAAAGATCACTGATTACACCTAAATGGTTAACTTAAGATAAAATACTAAAATAACACCTAAATATAACATTAAAAATTACACTAAGACTGGATACTCAGCTGCCTGATTCGCAAAACCTACAGAATATACCGTAGAAAATGGTGCAGAATCGGTGTTGAAACTCGACCATAACGACTGATAACTTAATGACATGAGAAAACACCTGAACTGGATCACATCAGCTACAACACTCACAACATGACATCCATACTGTTCTGAGACTATACCTCAACTAGATGCATTGCCTTAACACCTGATAGAATGCAATTACTATATACATGCATTGTTTGTATACCTGCAGTGTTTGTATACTTACACTGCTTGTAAATTTGCATAGTGTGTATAACTGCATTGCCTGTACTGTATATCTGCATTGTTTGTATACCTGTATCAATGTAAATCTGTATGACTATTTTACTTAATAAATACCTATCTATCTATCGATCTATCTATCGATCTATCTATCTATCTAGCTCGTGCTTAAGAATGTGGTGTAGCTCAGGGATAATATAAAGGCTCTCTGACAATAGACACTTGAGAGGACATTAAGGTGAGGCACGTGGTCCAACTCTACACATGATGGCTTGGGTGATGCGATTTTGGTTTGGGAGGGGAATTTAATCGTGTTTATTTACCTTTTGTTGTTTATACTTTTATTCGTGGTTATTTATTCTTTTACAGTTTATTTGTTTATTCGTATCGACCTTTTATTGTACTTTCCCGCGAGTTCTTTCCCTTGCGTTAAGAGTACAAAACATATAATCATACATTTATATTTGCGTGTTAATATTATTTATATTTGGTCTATATATTTGAAGTACTTGGATTAACACGGATACCGCAGTTAGTGTATATATATATATATATATATGTATTTAGCTGTATATAGTCATTGCATGTACAGGTATACAAAGTACATGGACAATGCAGGTCTACAAACAACGTACACAGTGGTATACAAACAGTGCACATAGGCAGTGTAGGTATAGTGTGTACATAAACACTGTAGGTATAAAGTGTACATAGACAATGTAGGTATACAAAGAGCGTACACAGACAGTGTAGGTATACAAACAGTGTACATAGACAGTGTAGGTATACAAAGAGTGTACATAGAAAGTGTAGGTATACAATCAGTATACACAGAGAGAATCTTGTTACATGTACATATTCGATAATTCTGACAGTCGGTTCATCCCATCTCCTTCATACACGTAAAAACTCTCTTTCTTCCGGACCTTGAAGGACATAGATGGCTGGGTCCTCCCGGAGTCCTACTGATGTGCGGTCCTGTGTGAGGATAAGATCTGGCGTCCTGCCGCCGTAGAGGATGCTTGGAGGATAAGATCTGAAGTCCTTCCTCTTCAAAGCATGCTTGGAGGATCAGATTTGGCGCTCTCTCTCTTCACAGAATACTCGAGTGATAAGATCTGGAGTCCTTCCTCAGTATAGGATGGTTGGAGGATAGGATGTGACCTCCTGCCTCCATGTAGGATGATAGAAGTATAAGATCTCAAGTCTTCCAGTATAGGATAATTGGATGGTCAGATATATAATCCTTCCTCCTCACAAGATACTCGGAGGATGGGATCAAGCAGCCCTCCTTATATATAGGATGGCCACAAGTTAGGTCCTCGCATCCTTAACTCTTTATTAAGATGATTTACCTGATTATTTCGTATATATTAACTGATCAGTGAAACATTCCTGATTATTCAGTAAGTAATTTGTACGTATTATTGATAAACTTTATTGTGACTGATAAAACAATAAGATGAACAAATAGTGATTAGGGTAAACATATTCTCTAAACAACAATAACTAAAAAATAAATAAAATAAGGACGCGAGGCACAATAAAACCCATAAACGAAAGTAGCATCGCTATCAAGGGATCTGAATCCATGGTAGGTACCGAATCCTCACACAGAAATGGCGCCAATCCCCTTTACAATCCATACCAGAGCCGATTACCTGGCCGAAGACTGCCAAGCCGGATGATTGGATGATTGGTTAACCGATATTAGTACAGAACCGATGATTGGTTGATTCGTTGACTGATTATGGTGTCAGATATTTGGAACTGCCGGTAGTAGTGTTAGCCGCGCCATGAGAACAAAAGGAGAGGTGGTTCAGGTCACAGCCTTAAGGTCTCTATAGCGAGGCGGGAACAATCACTCCATATAAGAGGTTTATATAAGACGACAGACCCACCATCTAGCGGAAGGTTTCGACACTTATAATAATGACGTCACCTGTAAAAGACGACCGGTAGCGCGGCAATTTTTTTAGATGCATCAGTTAGCTCCATGAACGCTTTACCTGTATGACTGATTTATTGAGAGAGAGAGAGAGAGAGAGAGAGAGAGACGAACAATATTTGGATAGAAAAGAGACCAAAACTATCGTACTTTATATAAACAATTATGCACACGTACACTCATCGCCACAGCAGATCTCCTTGTTTACAAAATAACACAAATATCACTGTCTGCATTAAGAAGGGGAACACCTTTATTGGTTTAATCGATCTATAAGTCAAGGTATCAACACATTAAATCTCTACGACCTATTCCCTAAAATATCGTCTGGGAACCACAAGCAAATCACTCAGAATTAAGTGAAGGAATACACGCACATATCATCAGTCGAAGTAACATATGGAAAAATGTTGTATTGACTTGGTGGATTAAGTCAAAAACGCGAGGGTGGATTAAGTCAAAAACCCCGGGAAGGTAAACCTCATCACCCTGTATTAAGATGGCCGAGTACCTGTATTGGCTAAGTCATAATACCACGATTGATATCAGTTAAGGTAGGCCGGTTAATGTATAATCCCTTAACGGCAGTGTTGCAGAGTGCAATTGTAGCCTGAGAGAGCAACTAGTGATTAAGGCAGAGTTATGAGGTAACGCCTGCAGCCCCGGGTGACACAAGGGTGGGGAGGGAGGGAGAGAAAGGAACAAGGTGGGAGGGAGGGAGAGAAGGGAACAAGGGTGGGGGAGGGAGGGAGAAAGGGAACAAGGGTGATGGTCAGAGGTGATGGTGAGGAGAGGTAGGTGCGGAGGGGGTATAGTGGCGAAGATGTGAGGGAGAAGGTGAGGGTATAGTGTTGAAGGGTGAGGCAAGGGGGGGAGGTGAGGGGTTTGGGTAGTGATGAGGTTTAAAGGTAGGGTGAGGGTGTACCGTAGTGATGAGGTTTAAAGGTAGGGTGAGGGTGTACCGTAGTGAGGTAAGGGGTGAGGGTGTACCGTAGTGAGGTAAGGGGTGAGGGTGTACCGTAGTGAGGTAAGGAGTGAGGGTGTGCCGTAGTGGGGTAGGAGTGAGGGTGTACCGTAGTGAGGTGGGGAGTGAGGTGTACCCAATGGTGAGGTGAGGGTGAGGGTGTACCGTAGTGGGGTAAAGAGTGAGGGGTGTACCATGGTGTGAGATGGGGGTGAGGGTGTGCCATGGTGGGGTAAGGGGTGAGGGTGTGCCGTAGTGAGGAGTAGGGGTGAGGTGTACCATGTGGTAAGGAGTGGGGGTGAGAGTGTGCCATGGTGGTGGGAGTGAGGGTGTGCCATGGTGGTGGGGTGAGGTGTGCCGTGGTGAGGTGGGGGTGAGGGTGTGCCGTGGTGAGGTGAGGTGAGGGTGTGCCGTGGTGGGGTAAGGGTGGGGTGTGCCGTGGTGGGGAGTGGGGTGGGGTGTGCCGTAGTGGGGTGGGGGTGAGGAAGGTTGGCTGGAAGGAGAGTGAAAAAAAAAGGAAAGGATAGAAGGAAAAGGTAGAGAGAGAGGGGAAGGATTAAAGCTTAGAAGGAATGAGAGATAAATAGTTAGACAAAGGAAGGGAAAGTGGTGAGGGAAGGTGATAAAGGAAGGAAGTGCCAGACAGGTGGTAATGAGTAGAGAAAGAGCAGGGTAAGAGTAGGGCACATGGATAAGAGGAAGTGAGAAAGGAGGCAAAGAAAGGAGGAGGAGAATAAGAAGAATGGATAAGGAAATTACGTCTGGGTTAACTGGAAGGACACTGTGGGTAATGGAAGAATGAGGGGGGGTGGAAGAGGGGAAGGGAGGGAGGGAGGATGCAGAAAGGAGGAGAAAGAAAGATGGAGGTAGGGTGATCGAAAGGAGGGTAAGAGAAGGAGGGGAGAGAGAAAAGGGTGTGGAGGGAAGATGGGAGAGAGAAGGGAGTATGAAGGGAGGAGGGAGGAGGAGGGAAGGAAGGAGAGAGAGAGAGAGAGAAGGGAAGGAAGGAGAGAGAGAGGAGGAAGGAAAGAGAGGAGAGAGAATGACAGGAGGAAGGGAGGGAAGGAAGGAGAGAGAGAGGAGGAAGGGAGGAAGGATTATTGGAAGTTTGTGTGTTTGTGGTGCACCTTTATCTCTCCTCTACCTGCCTCTTCTCTTTCTCCTCCTTCCCACGTCCTGTGTCAGGTATTATCCTCTTCCTCGTGTGAATGTCTTTATCTGTCCCTCTCTTTCTCCGTCTGCCGTCAATTATGTTTTGTCTGTCTGTCTGTCTGTCTCTTTTTGTGTTGTGCTTCTATTCCTCCCTGATTCCCTCTCTTATCCCCATATTCTCCCTCCTCTTTCTCTTCTATCTCCTCCTATTCCATCCCTCTCTCTCCACTCCTATGTCTCATCTTTATTCTCTTCCTTCCATTTCACTTCCACTCGACCCCTCCTTCCCTCCACTTCTCTCTCTCATCTCCACTATCTCCCGTTTTCACTCCATCTCTCGCCTCCCACTCTTCCTCTCATCTTCCCTCCCTCCCCTACGCCACCACTCGAGCCCTCTCTACCCATGCACCCTCCTTACCTTCACCCCCCTCACAATCCTACCCCCCCCCACCTTCCCCACACCCCACAAAGGCCCAGGTCTCACTCCCCTTCTCTCTCATCTCCCCCACTCAGGATAAAGCCGGCCAACAGTGGGGTGTAAACACAATCAAGATGACATCCCTCTCCATCCCTCTCTTTTTAACCGCATGGGAAAGGTCAACATACGCTACCAGCTGATCTCTTTATCCTAATTGCTTCCTGGTTCGGTCCGTAACACATGATGACTCTTATTGCCCAGCTTAGGTCTTAAATGGTCTTCCCTCATTTGCATTTCAAGGGGAAAATAGACCTGATATTTCGTCCCTATTACTGGTCTTTTTCCTATATGTACGAGGAGGAATACCTACTTCAGATCTGATATTTCCTTCCTATTAATGTCCTATTTTTTTTATCGGGGTGAGGGGGTTGGGGGGGAGAGGAGGGGGGGGGGACGTAAGAGTTGGAAAATTGCTCTCCTATTTTGAGGACCTGAACCAGTTATCTTGTCCCCTATTAATGATGTACTCCGATTTACATTTCGTCCCTATTAACTGTCCTTCCCTATTTACACGTTAGGGAAGTTTAACCAAGAAGGTCGGAGTTTAGGTTAAATGACTTCAGTCCCAACTCAACCCACCCTAATATGGGGCCCCTTATACCTGGGGCCCATTATACTTGGAGCCCATTACACTTGTGGCCCATTACACCTGAAGCCCATTACACCTGAAGCCCATTACACCTGAAGCCCATTACACCTGAAATCCATTACACCTGAAGCCCATTACACCTGAAGCCCATTACACCTGGGGTCCATTACACCTGAAGCCCATTACACCTGGGGACCATTTCACCTGGGGACCATTTAACCAGTCTGGACAATCTTTAACTTTATGTGATCGTAATCAAAACGAAAACACGAACATAATGAAAGGTGGCGGGGAGTAGGTGGATGGGGGAGATGGGTGGGTGGGTGGGAGAGATGGGTGGGTGGGGGAGATAGGTGGGTGGGGGACAGATGGGGGAGAGGTGTTGGGGGGTCTCGTGTACATTTTTTGTGGTCGTGGGAACTTTCATCTGATTGACCCGACAACAACTTTGCATATGATTGGATCCACAGAGACACTGATTTATAACAGGTACGTGACGGTGAGCGTGGTGATTACCTGGCGAGGGGGAGGGGGTAGAGGGAAGGGAGGGGAGGGGACGGGAGAGGGGAGAGGACACACGTGTAATTAATGAAGGCTTCCTTACCTGTTCACGCACAAAGAGGTGTGTGCGCGTGTGTATGTGTGTGTGTGTGTGTGTGTTTCTCTCTCACACACACACACACACCTACCTACACACACACACACACTCTACACACACACTCACACACACACACACTCACACACACACACACACACACACCTCACACACACACACACACACACACTCACACACACACACACTCACACACACACACACACACACACACACACTCACACACACACACACACACACACACACACACACACACACACACACACACACACACACACACACACACACACACACACTTGCACTAATAACACGCACGAGTCACCAGTGATAAGGACGCTCAGTACACCAAGATATATATATATAGATATACAGGTAGCAGGTAGTAGGCAGGTAGCTACCAAACAGGACGGTACTACAGCCGAGGAAGATATTAGAAGCATGTGTAGTCTAATGGTAGACCCTGCTGCCGTATGGCATCACGAAAAGTGTGACCAAGTCCCAGGTTGGTGATCTGACTTTCTGCCTCATTTACACACAATTGCAGGGTATCAATTGTTTCTCTTATTTGACAACACAACATACATATAGCGTTTCTTACTATTTGATTTATTTATTAATTCTTTATAGTTCTTTATTATTATTAATATTATTATTATTATTATTATTATTATTATTACAGTGTTATTATTATTATTATTATCATTATTATTACTATCATTATCATTATTATTGTATTTTAATTTTTATTATAAATTGTATTACTATGAATAATTATTACATTTTTGCCCCCCAGGCCCGATGTGGGTCAGTGACCTGAGCCTAATCCCTGAAAAAAGAAAACGATTAATACACGTTAATTTGTCATTTTTTATCATTTATATTTTCATCAATATTCAGTATTTTCTCTCCATTTATGTCCTTAGTTTGGTATTATCATTGTCATTACTACTATCGTTATTATTATGATTATTATTATTATTATTATTATTATTATTATCATCATTACTATAATTATTACCATTATTATTATTGTTATTGTCGTCAGTATTATTACCGTCATCATTACTATTATCATTATTATAATAATTATGATCATCAATACTATGATCATTGTCATCAACTAAAAATATCATAATGATCTTTCATTACTACAATGCAACATTACTATCTTTAACATTATGAACATCATCATCTCTGTCATTACTATTATAATCATTATTATTGTGTGTGCGCGTGTGTGTGTGTGTGTGTGTGTGTGTGTGTGTGTGTGTGTGTGTGTGTGTGAGAGAGAGAGTTCTGCTTTTTTGTTTTGTTGCGTAAGTGATTTGACGATTAATAGTATTATAATTATTTTAGCAACAACGACGACGATAATAATAATAATAATAATAATAATAATAATAATAATAATAATAATAATAATAATAATAATAATAATAATAATAATAATAATATCGTCCCAATAATCGATAATCCTAAAATCACAGGTAATTAGATCGTGTAAAAGCCACTTCACATTTTAATTAAAGTACCCAAAAAGAAAATCTGGCATTACAGAAGTGCAGGAGGAGGGTACTTGGGAGGAGGGAGGTGGGAAGGGGAGTTCTGGGGCTGGGGATAAAGGAAGTATGTGTGTATGTTGCTCTATCAATAGTCTATCTGAAATGTCACTTTCATCTCTCCATACAAATCTATCGATCTCTCTATTTAATTTTCTTTCCTAATTATCTTTACCTCTCTCTCTCTCTCTCTCTCTCTCTCTCTTGTGCCTCTCTCCGCAAGCCTTGATAATTTAATCATATTTCCTTGTTGAATAAATAAAATCAGCTGACAGTGGCATCATAACTATTTGGGGGTGACATAAGAAGGGGTGAGGTGTGGTTGTGGGGTGAGGTGTGGGGTGAGGGTGTAGCGCTGTGAGAGGATGGGGGTGAGGTGTGGGATGGGGGGTGTGGCTGTGAGGATGGGGTGGGGGTGTGGGGTAGAGTGTGGGTGAGGGTGTGGATGTAAGGGTGGGGTGAGGGTGTGACTGTGGGGATGGGGGTGGGGTGTGGGGTGGGGGGAGATGAGTGAGGTGTGGATCAGGGGTGTAGAGGGTGGGGTGAGGGTGTAGGTGGATGGGGTGAGGATAGAGAGGGAGAGGTAGGAGAGGTATGAAGGAAGTCAGTCAATCGCCCACAAAAATAACAACAATCCTGAACCATCTCTCACAACCACCATCACTACAACATCCTTCACCCTACCCTTGACGCTGAATATTAACAACTCACAACCGACCCACGAGCACCGCCGCTACAACACTCCTATTAAGACTCTGACCATAACAACACACAACAACCAACAACTATAACACCCCCCCCCCTTACCATTGGTCATAACAACCCAACAAGAACCAACAACCAATCACCACAACACCCCCATATCCTTTTACATCCCAGGCCACAACCCACAGTACGGCAGAAGAAACGATGCAAAGAAAGAGAACAATTATGTATCCCGGCAGTGAGAGATGGTCCCAGTAGATGTGTGAGATGGTCCCAGTAGATGTGAAGATGGTCTCGTGGGTCATGAGAGATGGTCACAGTAGATGTGAGATGGTCCCAGTAGATGTGAGAGAGATGGTCCCAGTAGATGTAGATGGGTCCAAGTAGATGTGAGAGATGGTCCCAGTAGATGTGTGAGATGGTCCCAGTAGATGTGAGAGATGGTCCCAGTAGATGTGTGAGATGGTCCCTGATGAATGTGTGGGGATGGTCCCAGTAGATGTGTGAGATGGTCCCAGTGGGTGAGATGGTCCCAGTAGATGCCTTGAAGAGATGGTCCCAGTAGATGTGTGAGATGGTCCCAGTAGATGTGAGAGATGGTCCCAGTAGATGTGTGAGATGGTCCCAGTAGATGTGTGAGACTACCCCCCCCCCTCCTCCCTCCTGCGGCCTTAACCCTTGCTGGCGGTCATCTCTCAGTGGCTATTGTTCGCTGGTTAGTGTGTCAGCCACCCACCGTTTACCTCTCTCTGTTGGAGGTCTTTATCCCTACTAATAGCTCATGAGTTGGTTATTGTAGTGGTCCCTTAACTTAACCTTACTTAACTTTTACCTAAGTTAACTTTACTTAAAAATAACGTAGCTTTAACATTAACTTACCCACAACCATGCGATAACAAAATAATAATAATAATAATAATAATAATAATAATAATAATAATAATAATAATAACACCAGCTCATCACCACCTCACCACCACGTCATCACCACGTCATCAACACCCCATCACCACCTCACCACCACCTCACCACCACGTCATCACCACGTCATCACCGCGTCATCACCACCCCATCACCACCTCATCACCACGTCATCACCACGTCATCACCACCCCATCACCACCTCATCACCACGTCATCACCACGTCATCACCGCGTCATCACCACCCCATCACCACCTCATCACCACCAAACCACCACCTCATCACCACGTCATCACCACGTCATCACCATTTCACTACCCTAGTATTGATTGACAGTTGATTGGCGGAATTGATGGCTCAAATTGGGTACAAGTTGATGTTAACAAGAGGAGACAGGAAGCGTGAGAAAGCTGATGGAAGGGTGGAAAGGAGGGGTGGGGAGGGGTGGGAGGGAGTGAGGGGAGTGGAGGGGGAGGGGAGGCAGGGAGGGAGAGGGGTAGAAAGAGAGGAAAGGGAGAGGGAGGGAGGGGTGGATGAAGAAGGAAGGAGGGAGATGAATGGATGAGGAAAGGATGGAAGAGGATATGAATAGAAGGAGGATGGATAGCGTAAGAATAAAAAAATAAATAAATATATATATTTTGACTTAAATATTCCTGCAAATTATTAGTTAATGATACGTTTGATGAGACGGCTCCACTATTACTGACATTTTAAAATATGAGACGAGTTGTGGAGCACATGGTCATATATTTTGTATTGTGGATATATATATATATATATATATATATATATATATATATATATATATATATATATATATATATATATATATATATATATATGGAGGATGGCGGCCTCGGGCCACCTCGGCATGAATTTATTTAAGGAGCAAAGCTGTCACCAACACAACAACCACACCCTACGTTCCGAGTTGCCTGACTCAGTGTTAAGAAATAATCCAGGAAGACCGGACAAGTCATATGCACTATTAACCATTACCGCGGAACACGATTCACAATCAATCCATCCAGGTTACCAGTTACTGCTGTTAGACAGAGAAAATGGCAAAACTTGCCCATAGATTTCACCCTGCCCAGGTCGAACCGAGGGACAACTGGCTATTACACACACACACACACACACACACACACACACACATCTCCAAGTCTTTGTGTCTCCCACCTCCCCCGCCCATAAAATTAAAGTAGTGAGATGTGTACAAAGTATGTATGTATATTGTATACATGTATCTGTATATCATTGTTTTAATACATATACTGTACTGTATGTCGGAGGCTGTGTCGGGTGGTAGACAGCTGACGGAAAGAATGATGATGATGATGAGGTAAAGACAGACAGACAGACAGACAGACAGACTTACAGACAGACAGACTACAAGTTAAACAGTACACAAAGTTCCCTACAGACTTAAGTTGAGATGATGAGTGCGGACGGAAGAAAGAACAGACGGGCAGACGGAAAGAAGAAAAAACAGACGGACAGACGGAAGGATGAAAGAACAGACGGACAGACGGAAGGATGAAAGAACAGACGGACAGACGGAAGGATGAAAGAACGGACGGAGAGACGGAAGGATGAAAGAACGGACGGACAGACGGAAGGATGAAAGAACAGACGGGCAGACGGAAGGATGAAAGAACAGGCGGACAGACGGAAGGATGAAAGAACAAACGGACAGACGGAAGGATGAAAGAACAGACGGAGAGACGGAAGGATGAAAGAACAGACGGACAGACGGAAGGATGAAAGAACGGACGAAAGGATGAAAGAACGGATGAACAAACAGAAACAAGTAATTAAAAACGGAAGCGGAAAGACGCAGGAAAGTAATATCAGTGTCAGTAAAACAATATTAAAGGAAATGTTGGTGAATTGGAGATAAAAGAGTTTCATTACGATGGCGTCATGTGGTATAAAGAGGAGGAGGAGAGGAAGAAAAGAAAGAATGAGAGAGGATGAGGAGGGACAAGAGGAGTGGGAAGGTGGAGAGTAGGTAGAGGGAGAGGAGGAACAAGAAGAAGGGCAGTAGAAAAGGGAGGAGGAGAGGGAGCGGGTAGAATATATTGTAAAAGGAGAAGAGAAGAAAAAAGGTGGAGAACAGAGGGAATAGAAGATGGGGAGGAGACCAATCATAGCCAAGAGCAAAAAAAAATACAAATTGACACCCAGATGGATTATTCTCAATCAAGTAAGAAGATTAATCACAGCTAATAATCCCAGACCAGAAAGGGTTGACGGAAGATGACAGGTAGTTAAGACAAGAGGAAGGGTCATTAACAAGAGGGGAAGAACACCGCCATTGATGTACCACGAGGAAGAATCTCCTGGATAAAAGACGACGTGTCTAACGGGAAATGTCTCCATATGTCACTGTTGTCGGGATGACAGAGACAGACACTGACAGACTGAAGGAATGAATGACTGATTACAGCACACACACACACACACACACACACACACACACACACACACACACACACACACACACACACACACTACTTTCCTGTCACCCGTAATAGAGTATGATGATGACAATGATATGAATAATAATGAGGCGTCTAGCGTAGGAGGGACGAACTCGCCAGTCCCCCCAAAATCTGTTTTCTATGGTTTCGGAATTTTCGAGGCTTTATCTTTCCAACTGTGATGACAGGAAGTGGCGAGTTCGTCTCTACTCCCCGTTGTTCTCGTATGGCGCTGTGATTTTACAGTTCTAAAACTTTTTTTGTGCGTTTACTCAAAACTATGATTTGGCGAGTTCGTCCCTCCTACGCTAGATGCCTCAATTATTAGTGATGTCGCCTTCGTTGGTAAGCTCTGCATGGGGTGGGTCGAGAGGCTGATACGGCACCGACTGTCACCCTCCGATGTAGTACGTGTGGAGGGCTACAAATAGTGCTGGCGCTTGTTTGCCTTGTTATACAGTCGGGCTAACTCGAAAGTATTGACACCTTCCCGTGTGGTGCTCCTCCAAGCGTTACGGTGTGAGTAATCGACTCCCAGGTGACGGGGGTCGATTTGACACGTTTTCAGGTTTGTCTTAAGACTATCCTTATACCTTCTCAGTTGCCCGCCAGCGTTAAGTTTACCATTCGTTAGGTGACTGTAAAGTAGCTGCTTTGGCAGTCTACTGTCATCCATGCGGGTAATGTGGCCAGTCCAACTTCTCTCCACTTCCACCCAACACCCCTCCCCTTCCCTCTAACACCCCTCCCCTTCCCTCTAACACTTCCCCCTTCCTCTAACACCCCTCTTCCTCTAACACCTCCCCTTCCCTCTTCTAACACCCCCTTCTCTAACACCCTCTCTTCCACCCAACACCCCCTCCCCTTCCCCAACACCCTCCTTCCTCTAACACCCCTCCCTTCCCTCTAACACCCTCCCCTTCTCTAACACCCCTCCCTTCCTCTAACACCACCCCTCCCTTCCTCTACCAAATTCCTCCTCTCTAACACCCTCCCCTTCCCCTAACACCCCTCCCTTCCCTAACACCCCCTCCCCTTCCCTCTCTGACACCCTCCCCTTCTCCAACCCGTCCTCCTCCCTTTCAATCCAGCCCCGTCCCTCAAACCCCTGTCTCCTTCATCCTTTCTCCTCCCCCCACCATTTCCTCCTTCACATGGCTTCCTTCTTCCTCCAACCCTCCTCCTTTCACACCTGCCCTCCTCCTCTCTCCACTCCTCCCATTTCTCACACCTGCCCCATCCACCTCCCCTTAACACATGCCCCTCTCTACCCACATCACCTCCTCCTCCTCCACTCTCTCAGGATGCTAAGGGCCACCATTACCCATAATTCTGGCACAGTTTTTGCCCACGCCCTGTTATGACCTGGCCGCAACACAGGTAAGACTTAATCACTGGACGAGTTTCTTGAAAGTTTAGACGGTAGACTTACGTTAACTACCTCTAACTACCTTCCTATGGTCGTTTGTCTAAGATAGATGTGACGTGGACATTGATATAAAGGAGGAGTAGGAGGAGGAGGAGGAGGAGGAAGAATATTTTCTTCTGCCACTTGTAAATCCTTACCTTTCCCTCCAACCCCTCCCCTTCCTCCCAATCCCTCCTTACATTTCTCCCATTCCCTCCTCCTTTACCGTCCAACCCCTCCCTCCATCTCTCCCCTCCCTCCATCTCTCCACTTCCCTCCACCCCTCCCCTTCTTTCCAACCCCTCCTTCCACCCTTCCCTTTCCCTCCAACTCCTTCCTCCACCCTTCCCTTTCCCTCCAACTCCTCCCTCCACCCTTCCCTTTCCCTCCAACTCCTCCCTCCACCCTCCCCCTTCCCTGCAACACCTCCATTTTCCCTCCCTCCGTCAGCCCTTCCCCTTAACTAATAGAAATTATGACGACACAACTTATTTTTCACATAATTCTCACTATAATTATTAATTCTCCATCGAGTATAATTATAAAGTCCAGTCTTTACCACACTGTTAATTCAATAGGAAATAAATAATTAAAAAAATAAATTACCCCATATAATTTAACACTAAACAAAAAGATGGAAAATATTATTAAAATTAGTATTAAATTTTCCTTACCTCTTCTTTCATCTTCTCTTTTTCCTCTCCTATACACGTCTCTTTTTCCACCTATTCTCTCCCTCTTTACCCCCGTCTCCCTCCCTCTCTACTTCACCCACAAGAAAAGGGATATGTTTGCCCAATTATTCACAAATGACTTGCATATTGTACAGGATGCAATATTAATTAGGGTTTTATTTACCTTTGTGGCGCCGTGAATCCTGGTCCTCAATGATTCGTTCGTCTTTTTTTTTTCATCTGCCTCACAACTTGGGTAAAATGGACGCGTCCACTAACATGATAGACTTAGCGTGATTCCAACTTTAATCTGTATACCTTAACCTTAAATAAAATAATTACCTCTATTCTTAAAAGGCCATTAACCGGCATGAAACTACCGTGAATAATTATGATAGTCCGCGCGCCTGTGACGAACGCCGCCATCCCGTGTTTACAATGGACCTCCACATCTGGCACTCTTTGCTGCCACATCCTCACTTCACCGTCCACTAACATATGTTGAAGTAGTGTACCTCGGGATGCTTGTTCTTCTATGGGGTATTAGTTTGGTAGACGTTTAATGGGTATATTGAACACACAGGGATAGTTTGATCTTTCCCTCTCTCTCTCTCACTGTTTAACACTTTCTTTATGCCAGTTTCTCTCTCTCTCTCTTTCTTTATGCCAGTTTCTCTCTCTCTTTCTCTCTTTCTGTCTTTCTATCTGTATCTCTTTATCTGTGACCGTTTTTCTTCTCTCCCTCTCCATAATTACCATGCAGGCGTCACACGTCTTCCCTGCCAACACTGTAAGATAACACCACATGTACTATATCACGGTCACATTATCTCAGTGTCTTTGTTTTATACTGTCACACACACACGTACATTATTATAATTACTAGTACAATTGTTCTTTATATATTTTAAGTCAAGACACGTGAATAGTAATCTTTGTCCGTGTGTTAGTGTGTTTGTCCGTGTGTTTGTTTGTTTGTTTATGTGACACAGGTTCTTGGGTGTTGATATTTAGATACATAATCTTCCCCTTATGAAGTATCAAGGTCAGGTCAGCTAACTTAGGACATCTACTTTAAGTACAGTCTCGGTCCATTTTTTACGCCATTTTTTTTACGATCCTTTTGTGTGTGTGTGTGTGTGTGTGTGTGTGTGTGTCTGTGTGTGTGTGAAAATAATAACACCATCTGCAGAAATTAACGTAAGATTCGTATGGACTCTGTGTCGCATCCCCAAATCTTGACAACATACACATAATAGTGAGAGAGA
The DNA here is from genome assembly GCF_018991925.1 of Homarus americanus. Lineage (NCBI taxonomy): Eukaryota > Metazoa > Arthropoda > Malacostraca > Decapoda > Nephropidae > Homarus > Homarus americanus. The sequence goes on along the minus strand of NW_024725031.1, from coordinate 1,106,159 downwards.
CACGCCATTGGCTAAGACCAACCTAAGGGACGGGGGGGCCTATTACTTATGAGTTTTCTTCTCTGTGTTAAATTCTGCTTAATATTAACTTAGAGGAATATTGAAGACTTATATACGGTTGTTGTCTCCAGTAGGAATTGCATACTATAACAACACGTAGAGTGAGAGAAAGATAGGGGAAGAGTATAAAAGAAATGAAGAGGGATGAAGAGAAGGAAAGATATAGAAAATAAGAGAAAAAGTGACAGAACGAGAAAGACAGAGAGATAATAAAAGAGAGACAGAAAAAGAGGGATAGACAGAGAATAGGGGAGGGACAGACAAAGACCGAGAGAACGAGATAGACAGAACAAGAGAAAGAGAGAGACAGACAGAGAATAAGAGAAAGAAAGAGACAGATAATAAGAGAAAGAGATAGACAGAATAAGAAAGACAAAGAATAAATGAGAGACAGACAGAATAAGAGAAAGAAAGAGACAGATAATAAGAGAAAGAGAGACAGAATAAGAAAGACAAAGAATAAATGAGAGACAGACAGAATAAGAGAAAGAGAGAGATAGACACAGAATAAGAGAAAGAGAAAGAGAATAAAAGAAAGAGACAGGCAGTATAAGAGAGAGAGAGAAAAGACCAACAGACAAAAAATGAGAGAGAGAGAGAGATAGGAGAGAGAGAGAGAGAGACACGAGGATTAAAGAACATAGTGTCCTAGAATCCTAGATAAAATTCCTACAAATCCCAACGTTAATTATTTTCCAAGTTATCATCAGTGTCGTAAGTGAGTCAGTCAGTCAATATCACATCTCTTAAGAGGAAAATTTTATGATCAGAAACTTCAAGATTCTCAATCCATATCGTAGTTTAAGTCAGTAAGATAAAGCTTTTGTAATATCTCTCCAGTTTAACGCTAATTTTAACATACGAGCCTCTGAAAATCATATTTGGACCTTAAAGAATCCATTTTTTAGGACCGTAGTGAGGCAGTTTGTTGGATGCGTTGGATGGATCTATTATAAGAACTTTGGAGAATCCTTTATTTTACGGTATCTTAAGTGTTTTAATTTATCTTACGACTTGATCTGTTGGAGGAGAAAATCTACCCCAAGAAACCTTTGAGAATTAGCAATTTAAGTGAGTGTGAAATGTGTTATGATCTGTTCTAGTTACGGTCGACGAACCTTTGAGAATCTGTCCCCCCCCCCTTTTTTTTACGGTATTTCAAGTGAGTGGGGGTTAGGTTAGGTTAGGTTAGGTGAGTGGGTTAGATACCTTATAACACGTTCAGTTTAGGGAGAGAAAATTTAGCCCAGGAACCTCTTTTGAGTGTTGAGGTCCCACTACGTCAGGAGGAGCCGTCGACATGAAGCATCTAGTGATAAAGGTCAGTGGTACTCTGAGTGGCAGTGAGTGACTCGTAAAATGTAACCACCTCTCTCCCTCTTTCTCTTTCCCTTTCTCTCACACACACCAGTCTCCCCCTCTCTCTCTCTTTCCCTCTCTCTCTCACACACACCAGTCCCCCTCCCTCCTTCCCTCTCTCTCACACACACACCAGTCTCCCTCCCTCCTTCCCTCTCTCTCTCTCTCGTTATGTTACTCTCCCTCATTCTCTCATCACCTCTCTCCGTCCCTCCCTCTTACTAGGCCTTTCTCTAGTACTCTCTCCTCTTCTGAGACAACAGACAACAACTTACAACACAACATTTTCATTAACAGGTAAAATATATAAATAAACCCCCTACCAGACGCCATAGTCGTGAAGCAACAAAATGCAAACCAACTTTATCAACAAAAGACGTGGGATAAAACACGCGGTGGTTATCTGGGGACAAGGCTGCCTCCAAAATCTACTTGGCAACAAAGTGTTAAGTCAATGGCAGGAAATATATATATATATATTTTTTTTTTCAGGAAGGATCGCTCGACCGTGTTCCAGAAATGGCCAATAAAAAAGATAAGAGACAACCAGACAGACCGAAACAGCACAAGAGAGAGAGAGAGAGAGAGAGAGAGAGAGAGAGAGAGGCTGTCATTTATCGAGACAGTGATGGGCATTTGGAGGACAAACATAGGATGTCAAAAATAGGTGAACAAAAAATAGCAACTAAAATAGAGATGTTAGGGACCTGATATTGGGGAGATAGGTTAAGGGAAGGGGGAGGGGAGGAGGAGGAGGAGGGGGAAGAGGGGGGAGGAGGGGAGGGGGAAGAGGGGAGGAGGAGCAGGAGGGGGGGAAGAGGGGAAGAGGAGGAGAGGGGGGAAGAGGGGAGGAGGGGGAAGAGGGGAGGAGGAGGAGGAGGAAGAGGAGGAGGGGGAAGAGAGGAGGAGGAAGAGGGGAAGGAGGGGAGGGGGGAAGAGAAGGAGGAAGAAGAGGAGGAGTACGAGGAGAGAGGGGGTAAGAGAAGGAGAAGGGGAAGAGGAGGAGGAGGTAAGAGGAAGAAGAGAGGAAGAGGGAGAGAAGGAGGAAAAGGAGAGGGAGGGGGAAGAAGAGGAGGAGTAGAGAGGAGAAGACGACAAATAATAATAATAATAATAATAATAATAATAATAATAATAATAATAATATTCTTTTGTATTTTAAATCTTTTTTTAATTGTATACAGTTAATCTGCCTCCATGAAAGCCTCTACTCCTGACACCTGACTCATTCACCAGATGACGATAACAATAACAATTCAAGGTATTTAGAGTTGAAGATTTGTAGTCAGATATATCAGTAACAGATACGATGACTTGATGAAGTTACCACACCTAACCAAACCCAACCTAACCTAACCTAACCTAACCTAACCTAACCTAACCTAACCTAACCTAACCCAACCTTACTTAACGTATATTAACCTAACCTAACCTAGCCGGATCTAATGTTGCATAACCTAACCTAATGTAACCTAATCTAACCAAACCTCACCTGTAATTTTGACTCTGTTGGTAGACAAAGAGAGAGAGAGAGAGAGAGAGAGAGAGAGAGAGAGAGAGAGAGAGAGAGAGAGAGAGAGAGCCTTCCAGCTGTGAAATAGAGACATAGTCGTAAAAGAAGACAAAAAGTTGGTTACCTTCCTCCCCCCTTAATAAAAGAGTGGACACACCCACCTCGTAATAAAACACCAACTCAAACAAATATATACGAGGGTTATAAACACACCTTTTAAATTGCTAGTTAACTAAACGCGTAACTTATATTTCTTTTGTATTTTCTGTAGTTATTTTCTCATAAATATACGTCCAGCGTCATTTTATCAAGAATTACACCTTTTTTTTTATCAATCTATTTCACGTAAAATATGTGAGACCATCAAGGTACAATCTGTACTAAGAATTTGGATGTCAATTCTGTGTACTTTTGTTTAGTAGTCTATGTATTCCGTGTATGTATGTATGTATGTATGTATGTATGTATGTATGTATGTAGTAGCAGTAGTGGTAATAATAATAATAAAAATAACACTACATAACACAATGCGAAGGAATTTAGCATATAATCATTTACAAACTTTACCTGTGCTATATCGAGTACAAAAAATAATGTTAAGATATACGAGACAAAGATGAAATTACAGGTATGAGGTAATGACTGTGTGTGTGTGTGTGTGTGTGTGTGTGTGTGTGTGTGTGTGTAGACGAGGACAGCTAGAGACGATTACATATGTCTTAAGGAGGAAAAGACCATCAATTCACTCCTTAAATTCCTCTCAATTAACCCTCTCATCAACCTCTTAACATTTCCCCACTCAACCCTCCCCCATCAACCCCTTCTTCTGCTTTGTTGAAAGGGATTAGGGGGTGTGGTGGGGGTAAGGTAGGGGTGGGGATGGGGTCAGGGGGTTGGGGGGTTAGGTCAGGATTGGGGGTTGGGGTCAGTGGTGGGGGGTTGGGGGTCAGTGGTGGGGGGTTAGAGAAGCGGTGATATGAAAAGACGATAAAAAAGGAGAAGAAAGTAGATAAATCTCTCTCTCTCTCTCTCTCTCTCTCTCTCTCTCTCATAATTAAGAGCGAGTGAGAGGCAGGTTAATTAATGCCTGATAAAGGTGTGTTATCTGGTGTCAACAACAGGGAGAGTCAAGAGTGTGTTAAGCCTCAATCATGTAGAAACAACAACAACAACTACAATAACAATACAATCAATTACAACAACAATAACAACAACAACTTCATCAACAACAACAAGGAGGTGAGAGAGAGAGAGAGAGAGAGACAGAGAGAGAGGATACGGTACAGAGTAATCAAAGAAGAATGTCCATATATTAATAAACAACCACATTAAAGCAGGGCGTTCTTTTTCGGTCACCCTGTAGTTTGGTTTTGCAGGAAATTGAACACGCGAATGGGATCACCTGGAGATTAGACCCTCTAGCTTATGTCACCTGAAGATTAACCACCCTAATGCTACTTAGGGGGATTAGGTCAGCTAAATTAGGTTAGGTTAGACTAAGTTAGGTAAGGTCAAGGTAAGTTAAGTTAGGTTAGATTAAGATTAGGTTAGGTTAGGCTACCGTTAGGCTTGATTAGGTTAGATCAAGTTAACATTAAGTTACGTCAGAATAGTCTAGCGTTAGGTTAGGCTAGGCTAGGTTAAGTTAGGTAAACATTAAGGTACGTTAGATTAGTTTAGTGTTGGGTTAGGTCAAGTTAGTTAGGTTACATTAGCGTTAGGGCGATAAATCTTCAGGTGACATAATCAGGGGTGTCTAATCCTCAGGTGAAATAAGCTGGGGTGCCTAATACTCAGGTGAAATAACCTGGCCTGTCTAATGTTCAGGTGATCACATAAACTTTCTTCTTTTTAAAGCTACGAGTCAACTATAACACGGTATCTACAGCTTCATCATACAAGGCTACGATTTTGACGGAAATTACAGTGGCGCAAATTACTAGTGTAGGAGGAGAGGGTGGTAGTGAACCCTTGGAGCTGACGAGAAACACACGATTTCTACCATAAGTGATAAAACCATCATACAATGTGTTAAATTACTCTTCCCTTCGTTCCGATCTCGTTTGGATAGAGTTTGGTGGACTTACAGGAGATCATGAACACCTACTCAGATGCGTATATGCACACTTCGGCCTTGGGGTGAATGTTCAGTCACCCACAAAAGTCCTGTCGCCTCTCCTCCCGAATCACGAACCTCGAGATTCAGACTCGTGAACCCAAAGCAGTAGATACTGATGCATTATTCTGTCCATAAATGATTAGGATTTATGAGTCTGAATCTCGGGGCTCGTGGCTCAAGAGGAGAGGCGACAGAACTTTTGTGGGTGACTGTACGTAAGACTCATATTCTCTTTCAGCCTGTCCCTGGTACAGCCACACCTCCACCACTCATCCAGCTTAACGGTACTACCCTCTCTAATATTACCCACTTTCGGTATCTCGGCTCCCACCTGTCCATCACCGCAGACATCGATGAAGAGATTCAACTTCGGATCAGATGTGTGTCTCAAACCTTTGGCAGACTCCGTACCCGTGTCTTCAGCTGTAGGGAGCTGAAATTATCTACGAAGTTAAACGTATATCGAACAGGGGTCCTCCCCACCTACTACTGTATATGGCAGTGAGATTTGGTTCACATACAGGAGGCACCTCAAGGCACTTGAAAACTTTCACCAACGTAGTCTACGTTCCATCCTCCGAGTTCGCTGGGAGGACAAGAGAACAAATGCCAGTATTCTCGCTGACACCAACTGTAGGAGCATCGAGGCTGCCATTATCCATGAACAACTACGTTGGACTGGCCATGTTATCCGCATGGATGACAGTAGACTGCCAAAGCAGCTACTTTATAGTCATCTAACGAATAGTAAACTTAACGCTGGCGGGCAACTGAAAAGGTATAAGGATAGTCTTAAGACAAACCTGAAAGTGCCAAATCGACCCCCTCACCTGGGAGACGATTACTCCATACCTTAATGTTTGGAGGAGCACCATAAAAGAAGGTGTCAATACTTTCGATTTAACCCGACGGCATAGAGAGGAAGACAAGCGCCAACGCCAGAGAGACTCTGCCACCGCCCCGCACTCGATGTAGCCTCCCACATGTGCAACATCTGTGAACAACACTGCCGGTCCTGCATCGGCCTCTCGAGACACCTCAGAGCTCATCAACGAAGGAGACATCCTTAATAACTTATATCATTATATCATAGCTGGATGATCGTCATACTCGATTTCGAGTGACAGCAAAGTAGTAGTAATAGGTGGTCAAGAGGACATAGCGTCTCGTCTCATTCCTGAAGTTGGCTAGTTCGCATCCAGGGAACCCACTCCCCATACCTGGCTTGCTCTATTGAGAATACGTATACCTAACTCAACCTAACCTATCCTAACCGTACCTACCCAAACCAAACCAAGCCGAGTATTCGCTTTTCTATTCAATAATTCGTAAAAGGAAAATAATTAGATTCGCCTGTTCAGATATCACTTCAAATCTGGTATACGTTATGCTACATTATGTTGTGTTGTGTTGTGTTGTGCTCCAGTAGTATAGATTAGGTTAGGTTAAGGTTTAGAATAGGTTTGGTTTTCGGTTGGAATTGGGTTAGTTTAGGTTACATTGTGGAATCTAACTTTACCTAACCTAACGTAACCTGGCTCAAAACCTAACCTAACATAAATTAACCTAACTTAACCTAATTGACCTAAGCTAACTTAACCTAACCTAACCTAATATAAGCTTACCTAATCTAAGAAATGGGGGTCTGAGTTGCTGGTATAGAGATTACTATCGTCTACAAATAAGTTGTAGGTGACAAGAACAGTACAGGACCGAGAATGGAACTTTAAGGGACGCCATACAAAAGTGGTGAGGAGTCAGATTGATGATTATTATAGCAGATTATTATACTGCTTCCTGTTAGACAGATATGAGGTAGACAAATTGTGGGATAAGCCCCTAACGCCGTTATGTTCAAGCTTAGACAGGAGGATGGGATGGTGGACAGTATCAAAGGCTTTAGAGAGGTCCAGGAAGATTCCTACTGTGAACTGAGTGTCATCAAATGCATTTAAGACGTCATTAGTAAAGGATAGCAGAGCACTCTCAGTCGACCTCCTAGCTGTAAATCCAAACTGAGAGTCTGTAAGGATGTTATTAACACTGCAGAAGGAATTTAGTTTACTACATGTTAGCTTCTCCAGTATCTTACTTAAGACTGGTAGGACTGCTATAGGGCGGTTATTCCTGAAAAGGCCTTCATCCCCAGATTTTTTATATGCTGGGTGAACTTTAGCAATTTTCAGTTTATCCGGAAAGACACCACTAGTGAAGGAGGAGTTACAAATGTGTAGGAGAACAGGTGGGCTACTCTCTTAATGATGCTCATTGGTATTTTGACGTCGGCTGCTGCAGCATCTTTGGACATTTTTATGATGGTCAGTAAGTCATCTGCCGTGACAGGTGATAAGAACAGCTCATTTTGCTGTCTGTTTTACAGGTAGGCTTTAAATTCCTCGTGGTGATTAGGGATGCTCTATGCAAGATTTTTGCAAACATTGATAAAATAATCATTGAAGTGGTTGGTAATGAGGGAGGGTTCCGTTATAACTGTATCATTTATCATAAAAGCTGAGTGGGGGGGGGGGGCGTGGGTTGAGTGTTCCTGATAGCATTTGCATTTTGATATTCCATATATTTAACATTATTTAAGAGAATAACAGATCTGCTTACCAATTGTGAACACATTTAATTTGAATAAATGGACAGCTAACGAACATTTTCTATGAACCAATCAGCTATTTTTATAGAAGAGGGGCGTGGCTAACAGGCCAAGTTAGAGTGGAAATAGTGTTTTTTTACAGGTTGTGCTTCGTTGTGATGGATTAGGTTGGGTTGGATTGGGTTAGTTGTAGTCCTCCACACGTAAAACATCGGAGGACGACTCTGTCGGTCCCGTGTCAGCCTTTCGACCCACCCCAGAGCTCACCAACGAAGGTGGCATCACTAATAATTCATTTCTTTGTTTCATCGTTGGCTGATTGCCATAATCTATTCCGAGTGACAACAAAGTAGTAGTAGTAGTAATAGAAGTATCTGTACTCGCACTTATATTCCTGACCAAAATATCAGACCCCTCACCCTCGGTTTTACTATGTTATGACCCCTGCTCTTGATCATCACGCTTTAGGTGGGGTCGTTTTCATATCGGATTTATAAACGATGGAAATTGAGGTTTTCAGACCAGTTCCGGACGTTTATACGATATCATCATTAATTATCATTAAATCAATAAGATGAGTTGAACTGATTGCTTTGTTTTAGTAATTTATTTAGCTAGTTATCTATTTATTTAGTTCATTAATATTTTCATTGATCTGGAGTTTTTTTCTATTAATCACACACACACACACACACACACACACACACACACACACACACACACACACACTACTACTACTTTGCTGTCACTCGGGATCGAGTATTCACGACCATCCAGCTATGATAAAATGATATGAGTTGGTGAGCTCAGAAGTGACTAAGAGAGGCCGATACGGGACCGGCAGGCCAGTCCAGATTTATTGCACGTGTGGAAGGCTACATCTAGTGCGGAAGGGGCGGTGGCAGCGTCTTCCGGCGTTGGCGCTTGTCTGCCTCGTTATGCAGTCGGACTAACTCGAAAGTATTGACACCTTCACGCGAGGTGCCCCTACAAGCGTTACGGTGTGGAATGATCGTCTCCCAGGTAAGGGGGTCGATTTGGCACTTTTTCAGGTTTGTCTTAAGACTATCCTTATACCTTTTCAGTTGCCCGCCAACGTTAAGTTTACCATTCGTTAGATGACTATAAAGTAGCTGCTTTGGCAGTTTACTGTCATCCATGCGGGTAACATGGCCAGTCCAACGTAGTTGTTCATGGATAATGGTAGCCTCAATGCTCCTACAGTTGGTGTCAGCAAGAATACTGGCATTTGTTCTCTTGTCTTCCCAGTAAACTCGGAGGATGGAACGTAGACTACGTTGGTGAAAGTTTTCAAGTGTCTTGAGGTGCCTCCTGTATGTGACCCATGTCTCACTGCCATATAGCAGGGTGGGGAGGACCACTGCTCGATATACGTGCAACTTTGTAAATAATTTCAGCTCGCAACAGCTAAAGACACGGGTTCGGATCAGATCAGATCAGATGTGCTGAAAGTTTTCATCGACGTACGCGGTGGTGGACAGAGTGGAAGCCAAGATACTGAAAGTGGGTAACATTATAGAGGGTAGTACCGTTAAGCTGAATGGATGGTGGAGGTGTGGATGAACCCGTGGCAGGTTGAAAGAAAATCTGAGTCTTACATACATTCACGTCAAGGCCAAAGTGTCCATACACATCAGTGTAGGTGTTCAGGAACTCCTGTAGGTCGCGTTCAGTGTGAGCGACAAGGGTGAGGTCGTCTGCATACTGAAACTCAGTAATGGAAGCTGTTGACATTTTTGTTCCTGCCTGGAGTCATCTTATGTTGAAAAAAACCTTCATCTGGTACTAGATGTCCACCCCACCGGTTAAATTGGCACTGGCACGAGTAAGGAAGGCAGCAAAGAAAATGAAAGAGGGTTAGTGCCAATACGCATCCTAGTTTTACTCCTGTTTGGATGGAGTGAATTCAGACTGGGTGCCATTGTGCAGGAATGCCGTTCATGCCATCGTGGAGTTGCTTCACAATGGCGATGAATTTTGGTGGGCAGCCAAAACGGCTGAGGGTTCGACAGAGGGCTTCCCTGTTGACCGAGCCGAAGGCCTTGGTGAGGTCGATGGAAGCCATGTACAAGCCCCCCCCCCCCTCCCACACACACACTCAGACGCCCTATAAGTATCTGCTTCGCATATAATCATAAAGAGTTTCTTGACGCATATATTGAGACTGCAGTGTGAACCTGTCATACCTAACCTAACCTAACCAAACCTACCTAACTTATCCTCTCCAAACCTAACCTAACCTAACCTAAATTAAACTTAACTAAACTGACCTGAGCTAGCCTGACCTAACCTAACTTAAAATAACTTAAACTAACCTAATAATTCTTTTGAAGAGCGTGCTTAAATATACACTTCGTAAATAGCAATATTAATGAGGATGTGGTGGCTGAGTGGATACAGAACTCACTTCCTATCCTAGAAGTAGTTGGTTTGTTCCATAGGTCCCCCCCCCCCCAGTCCACTCAGCTGTGAATGGGTAACTAACTATACAGAGAATGAAACTGCAGGTGATCGAGTGCATTGTCGGCCAAAACAAATCTTAGTATACAATGTGCTGTACACACACTGTCCCTAATGGGCTGTCAGGCTGAGCATATATAGAACTGTAGGCGTCGAAACTGTTGAGGAAGAAGTGGCGTGAATATCCCTTAAACCATAAACCTCAAAGGGGTAACCTATCATCCTCAAAGGGTTAAACCATCATCCTCAAAGGGTTAAACCATCATCCTCAAAGGGTTAAAGGTGCCAGGGTCAAGTACCAACACGAAGGTCACCGACGAGCTAATCCCAATATTAGGAAAATAAAATTGCTTCGTTTGGTCTTATACTGTACATCATTGACCATGGTGATGACGTCATTTGTCTTGTTACTATACTATGCTATACTATACTATACTATACTATACTATACTGTACTGTACTGTACTGGACGTATTTTTCATATACTCATAATTTTTTGTCCCAAACATGTGAACCTTCTCATTAAACGGAGCGAAAATGACATCAGAAAACTCTATAAACTTTTTTTGTCTTATTAACAGGGTGACAACTGGCAGGAGGGTGGGGTTGGTGGTGGTGGTGAAGGCGGTGGTGGTAGTGGTGGTGGTGGTGAGTGTGGTGGTGGTGAGGGTGGTGGTGAAGGTGAGGGCGTATGTGGTGGTGCTAGTGGTGGTAGTGAAGGCGGTGAGGGTGGTGGTGGTGAGAGTGGTGGTGTGGTGTGGTGGTGGTGGTGGTGGTGGTGGGGGGAGGGGTGATGGTGGGTGGGTGAGGTGGTGGTTGGTGGGGGTGTGGTGGTGGTGGTGGAGGTGGGTGGTGGTGGTGGTAGTGGTGTGGTGGTGGTGGTGGTGGGTGGTGATAATGGTGGTGGTGGTGTGGAGGGTGGTAATGGTGAGGAAGGTGATAATGGTGGTGGTGGTGTGGAGGGTGGTAATGGTGAGGAAGGTGATAATGGTGGTGGTGGTGGTGGATGATAATGGTGGTGGTGGTGTGGAGGGTGGTAATGGTGAGGAAGGTGATAATGGTGGTGGTGGTGTGGAGGGTGGTAATGGTGAGGAAGGTGATAATGGTGGTGGTGGTGGTGGCACAGACGGTGATGAAGTCACTAGTCTACTTCATTATCTTCACACAAAAAATAAAATTATATACACCAAATAATTTTTTTTATTATATTAAATATTTACGAAACAAATGTTACCAGTGTTAAAGCCGTCTGAGTCCAGTGAACCATCTTCCCCCGCACACCACCCAGGCGGGGGAGGGAGGGAGGGAGGGTGACGCGGCCAGTGATGCAGCCCGGCGCCCACTGAGTGACAAGGCAATTGCACGCCACTTGTCCAATTATCTTCGTTTTATTTAACCCCATTGCTCCTGTGTTTAATATATTTTTCTTCATTTTTAGCTGAAGTGAATGATAATGTTCTTATCCTCTTTTTCGGTACAAGAGAAAAGGAAAATCTGCCAGAAGATCCCTTAAAATATATGTTTACTGCTAGAGCAGAGGAGATATAAACATGTCCCCCTGGGGTACCCCTCGACGTCACTTGCCTCCAGCGATCATCTCAACCCTTGATGTTCCTCCTACACATATGTGGCTTTGAGTGCCTCATAATGCCTATCAAACCGCTTGTCAGGCTGCATTGTCGGGACACAGTATGGATAGGATCTTAGAGAGCCGCAAAAATGTTGGAGGTTGTAGGGTAATGTGCAGTGTGGTGATACTGAGAGGGACCTTGACCACTGACTATTACGACAGGTCCGTTGTGGCTAGAGGCGCCGCTCCAGCCCTTATGGTGTAGATTTCTTGTTATGGAATGTTGGATAATGAGTGAGGAAGGTAGCCACACGGCCACCAAGGCGCCAGTCTAGGCTGGACCTTGGAAGAGGCAACAGACTACGCCGCACGCCCTCGTCTTCCTCCCGAGCCTACCACTTTCCCGCCCTCGCCCACGTCTGCCACCCACTCTCGATTACCAACTGTCCCGGTTTACTGTTCACAAGTACCATATGGCTGAGCTTAATTATGGAAACGATATGCTGTGTGATACGAGTGCCACAAAATGAAGTGAAACTCATTAAAACATAACAGTGACTGAGAATGAGTGACAACTTGCACTTCATTTTGGGGGTTTAGCCAATAAAGGACAGCAAATATTGACCTTCTGTCTGGATAAGGGACACCAGAGGTGATAACGAGGTGATTATGTAGAACTTTGGATTAACCGTAAATTAATTGGAAAAGGGTGTTCGTAAACACGTGACATTTACCCCCAGTGACACAACACTCAAATGATGTTCGTTTTCCGAGACACAGACTGTGTGATACTGTGCTTTAAAGCAATTAGCCATATTGCAGTATCTAGTCAAATTGAGGGTGAACGCCGAAAACAGCAGCTGTGCACCAGGTGCTATCACGAATGCAATAATTTGAAAACTCAGACCACATGCTATTTGCTTTGTTGTTGTTGTATCAAACTGCAGATCACTGGCTGCTGCAGTATCTGCTGTCAGTATCTAGATCGCATGCAAGTAGGTTTTGATAGATTATTTAGATGTATAAGAAACATATGTTAAGGATGCACTCCATTTGGGATGACGTATGGCAGCCAAGCCCGTGTGTCCAGCTGTCGAGTGTTGACCGTGGCGTCAGGGATGCGACATGGGGCCCTCTAAGATCTACTGAGTTACTCCACCATTAACCCTATCTACTGCGCTTAATTGAATTGCATTGCAAACTTCATCAATCTGCCAGCATGTGTGCCGCTGTACGGATGACGTGACCTGACGTCAGCCGCTTTGTGCAATACTTGAGGTCCACGTGTCCGCCATATGCCTTGCGACGCACGGCTAGAGTCGTCCCTCTCAGGGCGGTTTTACTTGTCGTCATCCTTCACTCATCTATAGCTTCCCTAAAGTCCATACAAGACGGAAAACATTTTAAAACGTTATCCATGAGCCCTTCATAGGGCCTCCTAGTCACATACACGAGGAATTGATTCAGTTACAGAACATCCAGTCCAGCGCGCTGTCGGCAACTTCAGACCACAAGTCGGGGACGTCCCCCTGACGTCCCCTTGTCTAGAACGTCACAGAGATGCTCATCCGATGCGCCTCAGGTGACATTTTGTGCCACGCCGCCGGGTCATCACGTCACCGCCCCTCCATCGATCTCATCCAGATGTCGCCAGTACTATCTTACTCTTCCTCCAGCGCCCCCTCGCGACGGAATCCTACCCCGCCTGCGTCTCCAGCAAGTCCTCTTCAGTCATCACAAGACACTCACTGAGATCGCTCCGTGTTTTTCTCTGCTATGTCGTTAATGATGTAGTAAACTGATTGCTAGTTACCCATGATGAAATAATGCCAAGTGCGACTTTTTGAATGTGAAAGAGGGGGCACTACTAAGGGTGCCACGGGAAGCTTGTGCCCCTGGTAAACACGTGTGGGAAGAGGGAGGACCATGGAAGTGATATACTGTACAAACTCCACTTTTCCATCTCTCGTTTGTACATCAACTGAACTAAGACAATTCAAACTAATTTCTTACTGACTTCACGGCGTCGCCTTAGAGATACATCAATATTATCATCACGTGAAATCCTTTTGTTTTCTCTGGGCCAATAACAGCCATAATCGTTATGAATTTCGTAACACCAAGAAGTACGTTGATTACTTTCGTATAAGTTGTTTCATGAGTTAAAGATCCATAAATCCTCGCTATCGAGAAATTCAACAAATATTTAGAGAGAGAAATACGAGAAGGTAAAATTAATAAGAAAAAAGAACCTCCGTTATGAAATAAAGAAAAGTATAAAGAGAGACAAACGCAAACAGATGAAAATACTTATCGCGCAAAACACGGCAATTTTACACATGAAACCACTGCTGAATATAACACGAAAGGAACAATAACACGAGAAATTATATACCATCATATTCATTTATTTAAAACAAGAGAGAGAGAGAGAGAGAGACAGGGGGGAGGGGGTGGGGGGAAGGAAGGACAGAACGCAGAGCAACGAACACGACAGACAGACAGTCGAGACGTTGAAGAGAGACAGGCAAGCTGAAGATCTCTATGGACGAAGGTAAAAATGGGGGTTAATAATCACACCCCTTTTCACCCCCTGCTCTTGTGAGGCGGACCTACTTTCACCCAATTAGAGCACGGCCAGAACCAGGACCCATTGTGGGGGCGCCGCCCTCGTGTTGTGCTGGGTGTTGGGGGAGACTGAGAGTGATCACATACCAATTCCTCCCGCTCTGATCACCCCATTACGAAATATGAGATCTACCTATTTACTTTCAAATGATGAGTGTGGGGCTGAGTGTGGTGTGTATGAGTGTGGGGCTGAGTGTGGGGCTGAGTGTGGTGTGGTGAGTGTGGTGGGCTGAGTGTGGGCTATGTGGTGTGGCTGATGGCTGAGGTGGGTGAGTGTGCTGAGTGTGTGTAAGAGGTGGGGCTGAGTGTGGCTGAGAGTGGTGTGCTGAGGTGTGGGGGCTGAGTGTGGGGTAGGTACTGAGGTGTGTGTGTATGAGCTGAGTGTGGTGGGTGTGCTGAGTGTGGTGGAGTGTGGGGCTGAGGTGTGTGTGTATGAGTGTGGGGCTGAGTGTGGTGTGTATGAGTGTGGGTTGAGTGTGGTGTGTATGAGTGTGGGTGGAATGTGTATGAGTGTGGTTGGGGTGAGTGTGGTATGAAGGCTGAGGGCTGAGGTGAGTGTGGTAGGTATAGTGTGGTGAGTGGTATGAGTGTGGGGCTGAGCTGAGTGGGGTGTGTGGTATGAGTGGGGCTGAGGTGGTTGGGTGTGTATGAGTGGGGCTGAGTGTGGGGTGGTAAGGGCTGAGGTGGTGTATGAGTGTGGGGCTGAGTGTGTGTATGTGTGGGGCTGAATGTGGGTGCTGAGTGTGGTGTGTATGGTGTGGGGCTGAGTGTGGTGTGTGAGGTGGGCTGAAGGTGTAAGAGTGGGGGTTGGAGTAGCGTGTATGAGTGTGGGGCTGAATGAGTGTGGTGTGAGTGTATGGTGTGGAGGCTGGGTTGGCGTGTATGAGTGTGGGGTGAGTGTGGTGTGTATGTGTGGGGCTGGGTGGTGAGTGTGGTGTGCTGAGGGGTGGGGTGAGGGGCTGAGTGTGGTGTGGAGGTAGGGCTGAGTGTGGTATGTATGGGTGTGGGGCTGAGTGTGGTGTGTATGAGTGTAGGGCTGAGTGTGGTATGTATGAGTGTGCGGCTGAGCGTGGTGTATGTGTGGGGTGTAGCGTGTGGTGTGGGGTTGAGTGTGGCGTGTAAGTGTGGGGTTGAGTGTTGTGTATGAGTGTGGGGCTGAATGTGGTGTGTATGAGGTGTGTGGCTGAGTATGGTGTGTGTGGCTGAACGTGTATGGTGTGGGGTTGGGTGGTGTGTATGAGTGTGGGGTGGGGCTGGGTGTGGTGTGTGGGTGTGGGGCTGGTGTGGGTGTGGTGTGTATGAGGTAGGGCTGAGTGTGGTGGTATGAGGTGTGGTGTGTATGAGTGTGGGGCTGAGTGTGGTTGTATGAGTGTGGGGCTGAGTGTGGTGTGGAGTGGGGTGAGGTGGTGTGTGTGGTGTGGGGGCTGAGTGTGGTGTGTATGAGTGTGGGGCTGAGTGTGGTGTGTATGAGTGTAGGTGGTGTGTATTGTAGTGTTTTAGGGATGATAATTTCAGATCTAGGATGATATTCATTTAATTATGGTATTTATAAGTATGATTTCGTATTTTTAAGGAATTTTCAAACATTTTTATATACGATTTATTTTTTGGGATATTTTTTACAAGTTTCACCTGGCAATTTTATAGTGAAGATCCCTTAAATACGATTTAGTGTATATTTAGGGATTTAAAGGAAAACAAATTAATTTATGATTAATAATGAAACTTTTTATTGTTAGGTTTCACGCATGACTTGATTCTTCCTTATTATTTAGTTCAGTTAAAAAAAAAGTGTTATTTTTTGAGATTTAAGGAAAAAACATATTTTCCCATGAAAAAGGAAACGATGTTAGGTGTGATATTTTTTATAGGGATGATTATTTTAGGTTATTTTCAATAATTAACTAATTCCTTAGCGTACAGTTCCCTTAAAAAATATTTCCTATTTTTATTTTTAGTGATTTCAAAGAATATCTACATCCTATTGATTTTTTTAGGTAAGATAATTTTTTTCATTCTCTTAAAGGATATTTTATTTATTTCTACTTCATTTTAGGGGATGTTCGTAATTTTTTGTCACTAATGAAAAGTAGAGCGTTGTTCTTGTCGTATTTTAAGGTACACCTTATTTAACTCTAAGTATTTAAGGTATACTATATTTTAAAGGACTGTATTTTTAAGGTATCTTTTTTCCTTTAAGGGTTATTTCTCTGATGTTTTAAGTAACCCCTTTTAGTAGATCTATTTTGGTATAAGTCCTTTCTTTTTTAAGGGATAAAAAGAAAGTCTTTATTTTTAAAGGGAAAAGAGGCTACCTTACCTAGAGTATCGTGCTGTCTTGGGTCTTCTTACTGTCTAATGTTCAATGGAGTTTTTAACCCCATGAGTACGAACACTCAATGGGTCAAGAAATCGTACTCAAGATGTTAGGAAATCGCTCTCAAGGGGTTAGGTTATCTTACGCAAGAAGTTAAGACATCGTACTGAAGGGGTTAAAATAATCGCACTCAGTGGCTTAAATCATCGCACTCAATGGGGTTAAGACATCATACTCAAGGGGTTAATTCCTTTCTCCAATACTTTCTCTGGATACGATACTGTACTTTCTTTAAACTACTAAAACACACACACACACATCTTAAATAATAATCTACTTCCCTTGGTCTTCAAACCTTACATAGGATAAATTTCATGAAATCAAGAGAAAGTATTTTGCTTTCTAGCGATGTACAATTTTTTGGTGTTTACTCAACATGTTTATTTTAGGGTTAAAAATATTTTTCAAGAGAATCCAGGGAGAAACACTACTACCATTATTATTATTATAAGTAGTATTAGTATCGGCATTACTACTACTACTACAACTACTACTATTGGCAAAAGAAGCAGCAGTAGTTACCTGTATATTCCAATTGTTATTATTATTATTATTATTATACAATATATATTTTGTTGGTAAATGGTGGATATTTCTACGTTATATTATCTATAGGTATAATATATGTCTTCTCATTCCCGTTAATTAATTGTTAGATATAGTCATAGATATTACCTTAGAAATATTCCCTCACCTTACGGAGTAGGTTTGTCCTGCCTGCCAGAGCGAGATGTAGAGAGAGAGAGAGAAACACTATCTATCTATCCGGTTGTCTGTCTGTCTCTGTCTGTCCTTCGCTCGATTATCCCCCACTTCTCTCTACCTCTCATCTCTACCTACTTCCCGTCACTTTAAATTCTTTTACTTTCACAGTGGACTGTGTCCAGTCGTAGATTTCATATAATTTCTTCAATTATCTCTCAATTCACTCTCACAATCGTGTTTCTCCTATATAACACACATACATGACACACACACACACACACACACACACACACACACACACACACACACACACACACACACACACACACACACACACACACACACACACACACACCTGTTTGGCCCGTACACCTCAGGTGTTAACGCCCCCAGCAAAGTGTTCTCGCCCTCACCACACATAACACTATCTGGAGAACGGTGACCAGGTGATACCAGGTGATCTATTATGGTTAAAAAATCACTTACTTCCCGGTTATATACTTTAGGTACATCTCGTCTTTTGCTTTACTGTTTATATATATATATATATATATATATATATATATATATATATATATATATATATATATATATATATATATATATATATATATATATATATATATATATATATATATATATATATATATATATATATATATGTTAGCTTTAACTGAATCCTTTTTATAGATATTTTTTCATTTATTATTGTAATTTTATCATTATTATTATTATTATTATTATTATTATTATTATTATTATTATTATTATTATTATTATTGTTGTTATTATTAGTAATAGCATTACAAAAATCACCCTCACAATATTGTCTCCACTGCTCTCTATCTTATATGTTAATGTCACTTTACCAATCTACTACCCTATACCACCTTTACCCTCTACCAAACTACCTACCACTGTATTAAAGCATCCATCTCTCTCTCTCTTCCTCTCACCATACACATATTAATAAATCCGGATTAACCAACGTCGTTCGTGAAACTCATTATTTACAACATGCGGATATATAAGTCAAGGTTATCCACTCCGGTTTATATTGCTTCGCTTCCCAGGCAAAAACCTTTACATCAACAATTATAAACCCGGATTAATGACGAAATTACACGTTACCAGGTGCTGCCATCTAGGTTGGTCATTGTCAACATGTAATTAGTATCGTGGTGTTATAAGTATTATTGGTAGTAATTTAAATCCCTTTCTCAAAGTTAATGGATTAATGTTTCCGTGTCGTGATGGTGGTAGTGGTGGTGGGTAGTGGTGATAATAGTTGTTGTTGTTTATTGAGAGGGGAGGAATGGGGGGTAGTGGTGATGATAGTGGTAGTAGTTGGTGTTGTTGTTATTGTTGTAATTGTTATTGTTTATTGTAGCTTTGGTGATAGTGGGAGGGGGCAGTGGTAAGTATAGTGGTAGTTGTTGTTGTTGTTGTTGTTGTTGTTGTTGTTGTTGTTGGTGGTGGTGGTGGTGGTGGTGGTGGTGGTGGTATGTGGTGTGTGGTGGTGGTGGTGGTGGTGGTTGGTGGTGGTGATGGTGGTGGTGGTGGTGTTGACGGTGTTATTAGTGTTGAAGGTAACGATGGTGATGATAATGATATGGTGATACTGATGGAGATGTTAAGAATGATGATGATAATGATGATGATGATGATGGAGATGATGATGATGATGATGATGATGATGATGATGATGATATTGATGATGATGATGATGATGATGATGATGATGATGATGGAGATGATGATGATGATGATGATGATGATGATATTGATGATGATGATGATGATGATGATGATGTATAAAATGTCGAGGTCGTGTAAACAGTCTGTATACAATCATTTAATGGTTTACTTTATAATCAGTAAATATCTGTGGAACATCGACTGACAACAGAACATCATATTGGTGAATACACAGAAACCTTATTATGACTTCAGGACATCTCAGTGGTCACTACAGAACAGCTTCAGGTGGTTGGTAATCCTGCTGGCCCCCGTCGTGGTCACCAACAAAAACTAGTGAGGCAACGAATGATTGAATACCCAAAGGCCCAGTACAGTATGTGAATTTAAATCCGCCTCCCCCTCCATCTCCCCCACCCCCTCCTTCCTCCGCCCCTACCCCTCCACACCCCTCTCCTTCCTCCACCCCCTACCCTCCACACCCCCCCCTCCTTCCTCACCCCCTACCCCTCCACACCCCTCCTTCCTCCACCCCTACCTCCACCCCCCCTCCTCCTCCACCCCTACCCCTCCCACACCCCCCTTCCTCCACCCCTACCCCTCCCACCCCCCTCCTTCCTCCACCCCCTACCCTCCACCCCCCTCCTTCCTACCCCTCCACACCCCCCTCCTCCACTCTCTCACTCGCCCTCAACCCTTTCGCTGCGTTTCCCGCACTTGCCATTTTATTCTGGCTATACCGCCAGACGATTTTATTCAGCTTAGGGTAACCTCCCGCAGCCAGAAGGTTAAACTCACCACACGAGAACACACC
The DNA here is from genome assembly GCF_018991925.1 of Homarus americanus. Taxonomy (NCBI): domain Eukaryota; kingdom Metazoa; phylum Arthropoda; class Malacostraca; order Decapoda; family Nephropidae; genus Homarus; species Homarus americanus. Next base: position 1,086,233 of record NW_024725031.1, on the reverse strand, counting down.
GAACTACAAACTCCTTACAAAATGGCTACTAAATCACCCTCAGACTCTTTTCTATTCTTAGTAAATATGTTTATTGAGAGTTAATTAACAATTTCTTTTTTTTGGGGGGGGGGGAGGGGGTATTAAATAAATTCACCATACTGACTAACCTCACTCCCAAATATTACAACCAAATATGGCGTCTATGTTGCCCTGCGACTCTCCCTTGCCGTAATTAAATACAGGTAAGAGAAAGAGAAAGTTATGAACGGATTCTCAAAGGTTTGTAAGTTAAATATCCCCCTTTAACTTGGATACACGTTACACACACATACAATGGCCCATACTGGCAGTCCCGTTTACACCCAACCCCTATCGCTCATATCCATCCAACCTACGTTTGAAGCTATCCAGCGTGTTCGAGTTAATGATGATGTTTGGTAACTTGTTCCACTCATCCACTACTCTATTTCCAAACCAATGTTTGTCTATCCCGCGCCTAAATTTAATTTTGTCTAATTTAAAACCATTTCTATGAGTTCGCTCCTATTTGATATGTTTGAGTACCTTTGTTATATCACCTTTGTTTAGCCTTGACTTTCATTTATACACCTCTATCATATCGCCCCTCACTCTACGTCTCTCGAAGGAGTGCAAATTAAGATGCTTTAACCTGTCTCTGTACTCAAGGTTCCTAAACCCGGGATTGGTCTTGTCATTCTTCTCTGAATTCTTTCTCGGGATTCTATATCCATTCTGTAGTACGGTGACCAGAACTGAACCACGTGTTCCAAGTGAGGTCTCACAAGCGCAAGATATAGTTTTAGGATAACCTCGCTAGTCTTGTAACTAACACTCCTTTGTATGAACCCAAGAACTTTGTTAGCCTTGTTTCAAGCAAATACACATTGTTGTCTTGTTTTAAGATTTCGACTTATCATTACTACACACACACGCGCGCATACAATGTAAAGGAAATATAATAAAAGTCAGAATTTATCATCCTAACGACCACTGAACCCAGAGACACCAAGATGGCACCACAACTCTACCTCCACCAAACTTATCTTGTCTGTTACAGGTAAGACGATAAAGATGAGACCATCTAGGATTTTTTTAAAGTTTGGTTTAGTTTTCTCTGATCACCTTAAGATTAGGCACCCCAGCTTATTCTACTTCGTGATTCAACAACCTTAACGCTTACCTAACCTAACCTAACCTAACCTAACCGAAGGTAATCTATTCTCACGTAACATAATTGCCATGGGTTGCACTAGGCCTACCTCTGTCAACCAGACTCAAATGTTTGCTTTGTGAAAATAATCCTGCAGGCGAGGCATGACGACGTTATCTATATTCCACTAGCGAGGTATATGAGCTAAGCTATGGGGCCCAGTAGGGCAGTGCCGACACAATCACATTCCAGCCAGTTGGCCCCAGACCGTGAATTTGTTAAGACCTGCTCCGTAAACATAAGAAACAGGGAGTTATATTACTTATACAGATCCCTCTTGCCACGACACCGTCCAGAGACTGTCAGTGATACGAGACTGTGTGTACAGACCCCGAGTGTAAATGATTAACTTAATTATTCCCCGTGAAGCAAAGTGATCCTGGTGAAGGCCTGTTTACTACAAGAGCACTCCAGGCCGGCCTAGTAAATCTAAGCAGTTAATTCCCCAGGTTGACAAATTCTCTCTTAACAAAATTTCTTATATTGTGGCGAGAATGACTCATGTGTCCATGCAAATTATAAATCTGTGTAAGAACTCTGCCAAATGAATGTAAGTGTAAATTATCTGCCCGTGCATGTGATCCTTATCTAATTAGTAAAGATAATGACCGATTAGTTATGAAAAATTATAACCAATAACTGAACTGGATGTTGGAAATTAATGAGATTTATTAAATGCCGGAAAGTAGAGTGAAATTCAGCGTAGGACACACCATAATTATATAGTCTCCCTGGTTATAGTGTACAGAGTTAAGGTAACTGAGAAACTCTACGGCAAGACACACAAAATATATCTTGTGACAGTAACCAAACCTGACCTGACCTAATCTAACCAAATCTGACTTTAATTACCATAAACCTAACATAATTTAACATAACATAACCTACTCTAACATAACCTAACCCAAACTAACCTAAGAGAGCCAGGTAACGTTAGGATATTTAATCATCAGCTGAACTAAGCTGAGGTACCTATAACCTTCAGGTGTTGCTGGTGTCCGCCTCACATGGACTTTCGCTGACGCACCTGAGACAAACTGGTCCACAAGACATGAACTATTATCATCTTTAACTTGTGACTGTCATAAACGTGTCTGTCTTATTAGTTACCACGATAAAACCAAACGGGTAAAAATGGCGTCAAAACTACACGGAGACTTGAATGTGTCTTGAATGTGCCTGTGTGAGGGTTTTTTTTCTCAGTATTATGTGACCAAAATTCACTGAGTTTCGTCCATATACCAAGTCCTCTGCCGTCTTATCTGGAATTTGAATGAGTCTATTAATTAATCTTACTACAATACCTACGACAATATAGTAACCAGAACTTCCTGAGTGTCTCTAAGATCCGACATTTACGAGAACGAAAAAAAAATCTTACGAAATCTTTTGAAAATCATAAAAAAAATCCTGTATGGTCGACAATTATCCAGTGGTCAAAGATAAGTATTTTGGGGAAGGGGGGGGGAAGGTAAAGCTGGAAGGGAGGGAAGAGGGGTAGGGAGGAGAGGTGGAAGGGGAAGGCATAGAGTAGGGAGGGGGAGGTGGCAGGTCAGGAGAGGTGATAGATACAACTGCCCCCCTCCCCTCATAAAACTGGTTTGGAACGTGACCTGTCTGATATTGGTGTTATCTCTCTCTCTCTCTCTCTCTCTCTCTCTCTCTCCCTCTCTCTCTCTCTCTCTCTCTCTCTCTCTCTCTCTGTACATGAGTTTTTACCAGTCATTTGTAGATCCTAAAGTGGATTGAAAAAATGACAATCAAACATATACACAAAGAGTTAGAGGTTAACACACACACACACACACACACACACACACACACACACACACACACACACACACACACACACACACACACACACACACACACACACACACACACACACCAAGAGGATGGAAGTTTAAAAAAAAAATTCAAACATACACAAAAACGGTAAATAATAAAAAAAAAAACACAAACATATGCAAAAAGCTGGGGGTTAAACACACAGCCAAAGGAGCGTAGCAGAAATGCCATCAACTCCTTTAAATAGAGTATCAAATCCTCCCCTTTACCCTCTACCATCTCTTTCATGCCATTGATGTGATGCGATTTTGTTTCTCTTCGGGTCGTGATGTCAACAAAACCCTCGGTGATTTTAACCCTCCCGTCTCTCTCTCTCTCTCAGTCTCGCAGCTTCTTTTCATCCCCCCCTCTCTCTCTCTCTCTCTCTCTCTCTCTCTCTCATCAGCTCTACCATCATAACCACCTGTGATCAGAAGTCAATGATCAGAGCTTCGTGACCAGCAACAGCATCGACTGGCTCTACAGGACTACACGGTGCGGGTTAAGCCTGCTCGCTGGTCATATGGGTCCCAGCCCTAACACACCCCAGTTCTATTAGTCCCCAGTCCTAGTAAACTCCAGACCTAGTAGACCCTAGTCCTAGTAAACTCCAGACCTAGTAGACCCGAGCCCTAGTAAACTCCAAACCTAGTAGACCCCAGCCCTAGTAAACTCCAGACCTAGTAGACCCTAGTCCTAGTAAGCTCCAGTTCTAGTAGCCCTCAGTCCAAGTAAGACCCAGTTTAAGTAGTCCCAATCATAGTACATCTAACCCCAGCTCTAGTAGACCCAACCTATAGATCCCAGGCCTAGTATATCCCTCTCCTAGTAGACCCCAATCCTAGTAGACCCCAGTCCTAGTAGACCCCAGTCCTGGTAGACTAAAGTGCTTGTGGACCCAAATGCTAGTAGACCCCATTATAATAAGGCCGTATAGCTAATGGACCCCAATACGTTTCAGTCGCAATAGGCTCCAACCTAACCTGACCTAACCCAACCATAAATTATTAGAATTGGGGCCCATTAAGACTTACTTCCGATTAGATTGGGGCCCACGAGACTAACCACCAACAGTTCTCACGCAACAGGAACAGCAGACCAACAGAAACAACAGACTAACAGGAACAACAGACCAACATAAATCCATATTCCTAAAGACTGTCACGTTAACGTATCCATCTTAACTGGAGACAAAGTAAACGTTATCTGGTTAAGGTTGAATTTCAGTGCAATTTCAATATCATCATAACTTATACATATTTGTGACCTGGATTAAGTGAGTCAGTTCCTTGCCTTTGAATTATATCCAAGTATATAGGGGAAAATATACCGTGTATGAATGTCTAGTACTACAGACCGTAAAGTCGTATTCTCAAAGGCTCTTAGGGTATTTTATTTTCCCTTGTGATTAGTAATGTAGGATCGACAATACTCGTAAGTCGTTCACATAGACGACGGCAAAAATAGCATCAGGATTACACTGGGAATAAAAATTGACCTACGAATCTTAAGGAATCCTAACCTTGGGATAATTTAGCGCGAGAATATCTGAGACTATGATGAGTCCAATAGCCTCTGCAGGGATGTGTGGTGAGAGATGGTGACACAACAGTACAGTAGAGAGCTGTTGTTGGTAACGTGTGAGCGAGGGAGATCATCAATAATGTTTGATTTATATTGTTGACAACGATTCCCGGGGTGAGGGTGGGGCCTTTGTCACCAGCAAGACGAGATGTATTCACCAGTTTTGCTAATGAATTTCTCGTATTTTCCGATTACTGAGCACATTAAGGAGTTTTAGTCCCGTTGTGTCGTACGTCTGGTACCGTAAATACCGCGGCAACATAGATACGGATTTAAGACCAAAGTGATCTACCCTTAAAGGCTGGATTTATCCTCGCTCCTGAGGGTGGGTTACGCCCCTCTCTCCCGGGGTTAACAAAGCGTGGCCCTTAAACAAGGATAATGGTATAGTCACGTGACGAATCCAATATGGCGGCCGTGATTAATGAGGGCCGGCACGTGCGTCCGGCTACACACACAACTCAAGATGGCCAAGCGGGAGTCTCTTTATTGACACACTTATAATGATCGTCGGCCGGGAGCCCTTGAGTGGCCTCACTCCACCGTAGGTGGGGGTGGAGAACCTCACTCATTTTTCTCCATTTCCTACCTATCCACACACACACACACACACACACACACACACACACACACACACACACACACACACACACACACTATATATTGGGTGTTTTTACCATCCCAGTTTCTATTTCCTCACCTACTACTGTATATCAAGTGGAGACGTAGTGTGGTGTTCCTCAAGGCAGAGGTGCTGTACCTCCTCTATTTCCCATGTTCACTAGTCTGTATCTATACACCTATCAATATACAGTATTTATCTATTTACTTTTACTTGTCCCAATTTTAATTTCATTTATGAATGGGTTTCATTACGAGGCGTCGGTCGCCGTCCCTCAGGGTTGTGTCGGTGTATCAATTTTATATATAATTTTCCCAAGACCGCATTTATTTATTTATTTACATAATAATTTCAATCATCGGCAGTTGTAGGTTAGTGGAAGTATTAATTCAGACTATCTACCTACCACTCATCGGCTAGTGGAGGTGAATGTTGTGTAAATTACTAGTATTTACCAGCAGTGGGAATATATGTGTGCGTACTTAATACTATTTACCAAAACATTTATAAAAGTTGGTATGAATGGCATTAGCCACACTTCCTTAGCCCTTCTGTGACGCCTCCACAAACAAACGGAGTAAATACAACGCGATTGGTTGAATGAGCGACCAGATGACTACCCCGGCAACCCATTGGCTAATCCAACATGACGTCACAATCCGGAAGGTGAGGGCGAGAAAGAACCACTACATGACTTACGGATATCAGTGCTTATCCAGTGTGAGCTAATCGTCTGTGTGTGTGTGACATAATTTGCTGGAAAATTCCCATCCGTAAATATTTAAACAATATTCCGGGAATCATTTAGAGACGTCAATTACGGAGAAGTATTAATGGACGGGATTTAACGCGCTAATAGTTCTTATACTTTGTTAGACATATAATATAATGGATTATAAACGAAGGAATTGGTTCAAATCCTTTTACCGAATATTTAATCTTGTGTTTGATATAAAGACCAAACACAAAACACGAGACAGAGAGAACGATAAAGATGGACGATAAACAGGAAGAGAGAAATAAAACAGAAATAATGTCACAAATTACATAAAACGCTTTTACATTTTACTGACTCAAAGGGCGATTTAATAATTGTAGGTGATAATTTTACGATAAAAAGACATTAATGACCACTTCCTGACGCAGATGATAACATTAACGACCACCTCCTGACGCAGATGATAACTTTAACGACCACTTCTTGACGCAGATGATAACACTAACGACCACCTCTTGACGCAGATGATAACACTAACGACCACCTCTTGACGCAGATGATAACACTAACGACCACCTCTTGACGCAGATGATAACACTAACGACCACCTCCTGATGCAGATGATAACATTCCTTCTGTGTAAGTAAGTTAAGGATAGTTGTAGGTGTTGGCACTGTACAGTACACACCCCCCTCTACACTATTACTCCACCTCTCCTCCATTATCTCCCTCCTTCTCTGTGTCTCTCTACTTCCCTGAGTCACTCCACAATGTGTTCATTATATCACTATGACGATATTGGAGAAATTACAGACAAATATTAATGAGGAGTAACATAAAACAATGTAATGATGAAGCAGCAGCATGAAGGAATATTATTAATGTCGTGTATAATGAATGAAATAATAGCCGAGAGTTTATTATCCTGTGATATTAAAAAAGGCATCAGGAGCATTATATAATTATTCCTGATATTGGAAGACTTGTTGGATGTAAGACTCAGTGTTGCGTAAATTGTGAAAATATATGTATATGTTATACAGTAGTGAATATAAATGTATAAATTCATTGTTCTGTATTTCACCCCTTTAATAATAGAGATAAATAACCCCTTTATCACTCTATAAACATGTATTTTACTGACATACTTAAACTGCCTTTAAAATGTTGTTTGGGGAGAAAGTTGCTGATGATCGATGGATATTCTCAGTGACGGTTCCAGGGGGGTCCTGGAGGTCCGGACCCCCCCCGTGCCTCTCCCTTGTCAACAGAAAATAACAAAACTTTTTCTTTAATGTAATATTGTACTCAAGCATTTTTTGTAATGTAAAAAGTAATTACTATTGACCTCAGAATATCTCCTAATATCAAGTGCACATGGCTTCAAAATGGCCTCAAAATGCCCATGACATTGATCAGAATAAAAAACAAACAATCCGGGGGATGGGGGGGGGAGGGGGGAGGGGGCCCAGCGCTTCCCCAAACCCCCAGCTGGATGGACTCGCTTTGCTCGCCATGTTCCCCCACCCACAACTTCTTGGACCCCCTCTTTTGATATTCCTGGATACGCCCCTGACACACACACACACACACACAACAGTAGACCCGTAGGTTGTGTCTGACGGATGGACAAATCGATCCATCATCTCGAGTCAACTGAGGATGTTTGTTTATTTACCATCAATCAGACGGAGATAGCATGGCCACGCCGCCCTTCCCACTCCTCCCGTCACTACCACACTTCTTCCACTACCTCCCTCACCCTCCTACACCTCTCCCACACCCACACCCTCCTACACCTCTCCCACACCCACACCCTCCCAACACAGTGGAACTGCCAACGGAGCAGTTTGATTCGAACAAATATTTATCGAAAAAGAGATTGGAAGGATATTAATGTGAGCATCGGCCAACGTTACTGCTGATGGATGTGTTAATATATTGTTTACGAGAGCAGAACTCTCTAGTGATAGGAGTATCCACTCGAATATCAGAATGCAATAGGGAAATTAGTTTCGAATGAACAATCGCCTTATGTATGATTAACGGCAGCAGTACGACGAAAACTATTAATGGCAACACTCGCCTTACCTGTGATTAACGGCAGCAGTGGGGCGAAAACGGTAAATGGCAACAATCGCCTTATGTATGATCAATGGTAACAGTATGACGAAAACGATTAATGGCAACAATTACCTTATGTATGATTAAGGGCAACAGCACAACGAAAACGATTAATGGCAACAATCGCCTTATGTATGCAGGCTATTTGGTATGGCCACTGCGTTGGTTAGAGGGGGTTGGCTCGGCCGCCGCGATAATTGTTGCGTCATCTGCCGGGGTGATCTTCCGAGGGGCTGCTGCTCTCCTGCTAACACAATATAACACACTCATATTCAGAATGATTTGGACACTCTAGGACAGGTTACCTAAACTGTAAACTTACATTTCAAATATAAACATGGTTAGAAATTATATGCCAGCTTCCATAACTCTACTACAGAATCTAAACAATAGTATCAACATGAAAAGGTTACAGCAGTGATTATTATTCCCAGATAGATCACCAATTTCAATAATATCAAAATGTAGCCTTACCCATGCATAACTACCCACAATTAGTGATGCTGAATTTGGTTGTTCATAAACTTAGGTTAGGATTCCTCTAGCTACATAAGGCGTATTTATGAGGTGCGGGCGAGACAAAAGTGAAGCATTTAAAACTTATGTAAAATTTCCCCATTGTTATCATATATCTTACGCCATACATCCTACACCATACACCGCATACAATATATGTAAGTATACAACGTACAGTTCCGTTCAGAAGTTCGTGGTAAGTTTCGTTCAAGATTCTTCGAACGCTGCTGGAGACAGCTGGCAAGTCAAGGCCGTTTGTTTGTTATAGTACGTTGTAAGAATTATGAATGAATGTAAAAGTAATCGGTGATTGGTTACTAAGTTCCCCGTAGCTTATTTAATGGTTGAGCTTTGTTGTTCCGTATTATATTATACTACGTACTATAACAAACAAACGGCCTTAACTTGCCAGCTGTCTCCAGCAGTGTTCGAAGAATCTTGAACGAAACTTACCACGAACTTCTGAACGGAACTGTACGTTGTATACTTACATATATTGTATGCGGTGTATGGTGTAGGATGTATGGCGTAAGATATATGATAACAATGGGGAAATTTTACATAAGTTTTAAATGCTTCACTTTTGTCTCGCCCGCACCTCATAAATACGCCTTATGTTTCTTAAAGAATAATGAGAGATTTCTCTAATATTTAACATGAATTTACAGGATATTTTTTATAGAATATGTATAATTATTTCCGGGTACCTACACACACACAGTAGAGGTGATGACGCCGTTTGTTTCCCGTGACCACATGAACATTAACCCCTAGCTTATTTGAATTGATGACTAAACACCTTAACGCTAAGCTAACCTAATATTACCTAACCTAAACTAACAGACCATAACCATAACTTAACCAAACCAAACCTAACCAACCAACCAACCAACCTAACCTAACCTAACCTAACCTAACCAAACCTACAGTAAAACATAACATCACATAACATAAAACAACCTAACCTAATATTCCAGGGCATTTAATCATCAGGTGAAATAAGCTCGGGGCTAATCTTCATGAGAACCATTTTCCAAATAACTCATAACTAACTCTTCCGAGATTCAGCCCTGGTAGTTAGGTTATGTTAGGTTAGGTTAGGTTAGGTTAGGTTAGGTGAGGTTAGGTTAGGTTAGGTTATGTTAGGTATTTGGTATGAAAAGATGTTTGTGTACTCACCGTTAATGACTTCATACCCTATTGCGTCGAAGTTTTGTGACGTCATGACCTGGTAATGTTCAAGCCTCGTCTCCCCCAAAAGTTTATTTACCATAATTAACACATTTAAAGTACCATCAATCTATCAAGAAGCTACTTTTCAGTTTACTTGTCGTAATCAATACATGGTTATTTGTTTATAGTACCAATAATTGCTTAATAAAACACTTAATTTATATTTCCTCAGTACGATGAAAGTTAAAGGTCGATTGGATCAAGTCACTTTGAGACGACAGTTTTCTTCACTTTTTAAAATGGTCTTTTACATCCTTTGGCCGTATCATTTTCCTCTCACAAACACCTACAATTGCTCTTCTTGCAAGATAATACACTGAGAAAAATCACCAGGGCTGTTAATGTAGGTAATTTTAAAGATAAAGTCATCACTCTCGAACACTAATACAACACTGGTTGTTTACGCTGTGGTCGCCGGTACATTTTTACCTACTATATCATTTACTGTTCGTATTTCCTTTATTTCTTACGGAGGAAGAAAAATACTGAATATAAGGTTAATATGCCTTTACTCAGGTATTTTCTATATTATTTGGACTGTATTATAGAAATGTACTATTGAAATATACATAAAAAAGTCATCTTTGGAAAGTCGTAAATGTTTTTGTTTTCTCGGTGAGTCAATTTTTCTCCAACTTTAATAATAATAATAATAATAATATATAATAATAATAATGACTGAAGTAGTAGCAATAGTCGTACATGTAGTATTATTTAGAAGAATGTAATTTAACATTTCCAAATACATTTCTATCATTACCAAGTTAGTAGAAACCCATTGTAAGTAAAGTACTAAGTTTTTAATTCCCTATAGGACAACATCAAAAATCTTAACATGTCACTAGAGAAAATACCACAATGACCATCTGAAAATACAGAAAACGGAGGACTGTTAACAAACATGAAGAGCCGAATATAATACAAAAGGGGCCCAGGGCAAGCGCTCATGTTGTGGGCCTTAGGCAATATTATACTTTTCGTATAACGGTATCCATTCTATCAACTTCGCCCAAATTCCTAAAGATATTTTTTTCCCATTTGTTCGTTACAATCTGGGAGCTTCCAAATGTTGCCAATTTGGACAACATTGCCAAAGTCATTATTCAATCTCTCTATATCTGATAAAGTTATAACCTATTTATCGTTTTCGAAAATGGATCTATTTTATTTTCAGGTTTTAATAATTTTTTCATTTACCCATATATAATATACCTGTATATATTTATATCCGACCCTGACAAACATCAAGGGACTTAATACCACCAAGTACGGAAAGTTAGACTAAAATATTTTCCGTTTGCAGATTAATGACTAATGGTAATATACTAATGTTTGCGAGTGTGGGGACCAGGGCGATGAAATCATTCTCTTCCAAATGCCACCTCTTACAATAGTTATAAAACTCACCAATCAGTACTGGCTCGTCAGTCTCTACACCATCAGCAGTAAGGTCCCATCCAGCTGGCCATGAGTAGACAAATTCTCCCGACATTTGACCCATTGAGATTGAAAACCTAATTGAAATATAATTTATAGGCTATACAGCTAAAAGTATTTTCTCATTGAGGAGAGATTTCGACCTTAGAGTCAGTGGTGCTTGACGTCTTCTTACCGCTGCGTTAGTTGAGCAATCTAACAAAACATTCGGCATATATTGACTTCCACGACAAATTAAGAGAAGAAAATTACTTATTACAAAATGGCGTGTGGAAATATTTAACAAGAATCAAATATATACTGTAGACTATATATTAACAGAAGGATGGTGAGAAACTACGGGTTAAAAATACGTAGGTTACAATCACAGAAATTATCGACATTTGCATGGTAAAACCTGTGCATCTACGGGATATGATTTGGTCTAGATAGCAACGCACTTACTATAATGAAGCCGTAGAAAACATGACTGAGATAACTGTAATATACCTCTGGCGGTGCACTTAACGAGAGCTTAAGTAGGTGATATATATGCAGAGGACAAGATATGAACAGTAACAGATTAACTAGAGATTTTGTAACGGAATGGAATGTGTAATGTGTATGGGAGTAGCCGTGTGAATAGGATGCTTGACACACACACACACACACACACACACTACTGTGTACCCATCATGCATTAATAAGTAAACAGACCTACTAGTTAAACTCGTTTCTCACTATTATTAACTTTTAGACAAGTTATCCAGTAATATCTTCCATCTATTTCTATATCAAACCTACAAATTACAAATAAATTATAAAATGAATTTGACCATAATTGGACATGGATACATTTTTTTTAATGTCTCCCACACCAGTTTCCCGCCAAATTCCAGATCAAACAGGGCTAAATTTGCGGGTAAATGGTTCTTCTGCGTCTTTTTCTCTCTTCTTTCCCTCCCCCTTCTCCCCTCTCACTGTATCCGCCAATCGGAAACCTGATCCTTATCCCACCTATTGACTGTCGACTTAACTGCCAATTTAGCCGTAAGAGATACACAGTACCACCTTGTTTACAAATGGCCGCCAGGCTTTCAACCCCAGGATCAACTGAGTATTTCTATCGGGTGATCAATATTAAGCTCATGCCTTTCTTACGCTCAAAATGCCGGTACATAATTATACCTTTTCACTGAGTAGGGGAGTTTAACAATGTTCAGGAGACCGCAGAACTGCTCGATACCTTTGATACATTTGGATGACGCCCTTCTTGCATGAGATTTAGAGGTTCATATCAAATCAAGGTAGAAGCTCCTGTAAATAATTGGCTCAGTGATTAAGTGGTCATCTTTTGGACGTTGTAATGTTATCTCGCCCCTATAAGACCGCCCGGGAAGAGTGAAGTTACATTTATCCACGTTTTCTATACGGTGAGATTAGGGGGAACTCTTATATGTAATCTGCCGACATGTCAGAATTATTACTCTGAGAATCTACCTTAACTAGATACGATCATTTAGCACTAGTTAGGAGACTATAATAAGATTCAAGAATCGTTCCCAAAAGATATTATTCCTTAATTATGTCTCCTAACTGGTGTTAAGTGAACGTTAGGTAGATAATATATTTTCAGTGTAATTTGGGTATAATGTTTGTTCTTTAACTTCACTCAACCAGTTGGGTTTTTTCTTACGTCTTCAGCTACTGGTAATGCGTATCGTCAGAATCTTTAAGGACTGATCTCAACATCTTCATACCAATAGTTTAAAAATATAATAAATAGAAAAGTCTTCACTAGGATCACCTGAAGATTATCCACAACAACCTATTTCACTTAAAGATTAACCACCTAAATCCTAACCTAACCTAACCTAACCTAACCTAACCTTAACCTAACTCAATCTATCCTAACCCAACCCAACCTATCCTAACCCAACCCAACCCAACCCAACCAAACCCAACCTAACCTAACCTAACCTTAACCCAATCTAAACCCCTTAACCTAACCCAATCTATCCTAACCCAACCCAACCTATCCTAACCCAACCCAACCCAACCCAACCTATCCTAACCTAACCTAACCCAATCTATCCTAACCTAAGGTAACTTCACATAGATATAGAACTCCTTACTCAAAACATAAGTGAAAAACTCTTGGTCCGAGTACTCCTGAATAGAGAAGTCACTAAAAGATGGTTCAGGTATGCGGGTATAATTGTTTGCTTACCTGCACTTCGATTTTATCTATCTATCTATCTATCTATCTATCTATCTATCTATCTATCTATCTATCTACCTGTCTATCTATCTATCTATCTAAGTTACTGCTGATGATGGTTAAGTGACTAGGAGGAGATGAAGCCTCAGGGATGATGATACGAGACAGATGTGGTGTGACAAGACGCGTGGCTGCCCCGGGGTTGATGATGCTGAGTGACAGGCGCGGGGAGGGGCGGGGTGGCGCGGGGAGGGGCAGGGTGGCGCGGGGAGGGGCGGGGTGGCGCTGGGAGGGGCGGGGTGGTGCGGGATCAATTTTAGGTTAGGAAAAACTCAGAGTCTTGGCAGTACTAAGTATTGAGTGGGATATCACACGGAGGCTAAGCTTTGAAGACATAATGACTCAGTTCCCTCGAAAAGGGTCAAGGAAAAATCACTTAAGTTAATGCAAGTGAGAAACATTATTAGTTTTGACAATAAATTCCTTTTTCATGTTCACTCATAAGGAATATATTTCGTTTTTTTTTATTTTTAAAGTTACTTTTAGAATTAGTCTATAACACATGATAATATTTGCCAGGTTGCCAGTAAGTACTGCATCACTCATACACTGCCTATCAATTTAATTTTAACAAACATATCAAGGCGGTTAATATTTGAAAGCTAACAGTTTCCTCCAGGTAGATTAGTCAAGGAAAAGCGTTTTTCTTTTTGTACAAACATGGATGCAGATTATTTTGTTTTCTGATAGGTTCCTTTAATTATGAAAGAATATACTCGTATCTATGGAATATTGACATGTTGTACCTCTATGAATTTGACTTTGCAGATAGCCCTACTGATCAGAATGTTTCATAACAATATTGCATAATCTTCTTTTACAATGAATAGTTGATTAATAAAATTTGTCATTTAATGTAAACCAAAATTAGTTTCAATAATCCACCTGAGTAGTTAGATTTGCATAATGAAAATCAGTAATGAGTATGGCAACTTGCAGAGGAAACTGTCTGTAACCTGAATTTTTTTTTCCATTAGGCACATATCTGCTGTATTTTTATCAAAACAAGCTTAACAAACATATAGGTCATATTCATTCTTCGCGTTAACTTATTATTAGTAGCAATAGCAGTTGTTGACGTTGTTATAGTGGTAGTGTAGCAATTACTAGCAAAGAGGACATTACTACTAATATACACCTGTTGATAGTTGGCGCGCACACACACGGACACATTTCTCTAACTTAGAACTTAAAGGTGCCCTGCAACTCAGCATGTGCCCTGCATGGCACCGCTCAAGCTGAACTTGCCCCTGCATAAAATAAAGTAATAAGTCAAGGATAAAATCAAAGTACCTCTGGAGGCACTTTGACTTGGGTCAAGGATCCTTGGTTTTATATTGTTTCTCCTTGATTTTGGCCGCTCACAAAAAACGAAACATGTCTCACAAGAACCGGTATTTTAGTTGCTCGCGGTTCAGTCTCAGTGTTAGTAAAACTGCTCGAACGGGTTCCGGAACCGGTTCCTCAGAGTAAACAAACAAGGAGCAACGCAACTCATCCAGACGCCCACTAGGTCTCAGATTTCATATCAGTAACTGACTTAATGGGTACACCAGTCTCAGTCATAAACTCAGAAAACCTCCCATAATATTTCCGTCGAAACGAACTTTCACTCAATAACTACAAACAACAAACAAAAAATAATAGTTACCTTCGTTATAAATAATGACATTAGGCAGTAGAAGGTAAAATTATCGTTTCAGTTATACACCTATTTGGAAGTCGTTAAAAACCCACCAAAACCCATCGGAAAACCATAATATCAACTTAACCTAACCTAACCTAAACTTAAAATCCAAAAATTCGCTGCATGACCGCTCCCGAATGACTAAGAAAACAGCTGAATGACCGTCAGTCACGGCTTTAAATGGCATTTTTTCAAGTTTGTCAGTGCCTTTCCCGTCACGAAGGACCAGGGCCGGTGCGTGGTAATCTATCAGAGATCTTATATAGCCGAGGTACAATGTTTTAACAATTGTAATATTATCACCATAATGTGGGCTGTACCCGGTTACACTTCTAAGAGGTTTCAGTCTGTCAATACATTTACTTTTATCCTCTTCACCACTGATCGGCTCGTTAGCCGCTTGGGCGATCTGTTACGTCTCTGTCACGCACTGTTGGCAAGTACTGGGCATGCACCGGCTCCTGAATGTATCTGAACCCGCTCCAGTGTTGGTCGAGCCTGGTCTTGAAACAGCTCACACTCGGCGCCGTCACCACACTCTCTGGCAGATTGTTCTAAGAGTTCACAACCCTCACTCCGAAAAAGTTACCGCTCACAGTTATCCGGACTTGCGGCTTCTTTAACCTTGAGCTGTGTCCCCTTGTGGGGCGAGCGTCCGCCAGCTCCAGATAAGGACACTCGACTGAGTAGTGCCCTCTGAGATGCTTGTACACCTCACTCAGATATCCCCTTGCCCGTTTGAAGTACAAGCTAGGCAATTAAGTTCAGGCGCTCCAATCTCCGAGTAGCTGAGGTGCTGCAGTATAGGCACCAATCTGGTGGCCCTCCTTTGGACATTTCCATTCAGCTGATCTCGGGGACCAGATGGGGTGACAGTACTCCAGATGGTTAAGCACTTCACTCTTGAAGATCGTTACGAGGGACGGACCATCTAGATATCTGAACGAGCTTCTTATAAGACCTAATAACCTATTTGCATGGTTTACCTTCTTTTCGTAATGGCCAGAGAACTTCAGTTAATTGTCAACGTACACACCTAGGTCCTTTTCACATTCCGTCTCATTTACGGCAGTCTCTTCGTCCCGTTGGGACATATGATACGCTTCCTTACCGTTGGTACGTCCCAGCTGCATCCTCTTACACTTCGTGACATTGAATCTCAGCAGCCATTTATTTGACCATTCTTGAAGCTCACAGAGATCCTTCTGCAGCTCTTCACAGTCCGCTTGGTTCTTAATTTCCCGAAATAACTGGCATCGTTTGCAAACATTTGTACAGCTTCAGGCATGTCATTTATGAAGCAAACAAACAGCAGCGGGTCCAATATACTGCCCTGTGGCACCCCGCTTGTTACAGATACAGATGATGATTTCATGCCATTAACCACCACACACTGCTTGCGGTCATGTAGAAAGTCCTCTACCCACGCCAGGACATTTCCCCGAATCCCGTACCCTTGCAGTTTAATTTTCAGCTTTTCATGGGGTACACTGTCAAAAGCCTTGGCAAAATCCAGGTAAATATTATCGATATTACTAACCTGATCTAGAATTTTGGTACAAATATCCAATATCCTGAGTAATTGTGTCAAGCAGGAGCGCCCCGGCATAAAACTGTGTTGGCAATCATTTACGAGTTGGCGGGTTAGCTGTTGTATGGCATGTAAGGTACATGGGACGGAGACACCATGCACTGATCACGGTCGTACATGTTAGTTAACGTAAAAGCAGACGATTCACATTGCGCTCAATAGCCCATAAAACATGTTGCTGTAACTTCTTTATTGAGTCCCCCAGTTTAGACTTCCATTTTCTTATCGCTTCAGGACGCCTGAGTTCTTAGTTTTCTGTGTCATGTACCTTAGAGACTCTGATATTCCTTAGTATCTCATATCATGTCATGAAGTTAGAAATTGCAACTGAAGTCGTACATGTTAGATTAAGTTAGATATGTCAGATTACAGATGAAACATTCAAGAGCCCTTGTGAGTGATGTTGAAAGCTTCGACTGTATTTACTGTTAGTAAAATTGTCAAATCAGTTTGAATAGAGTTTGCCCGTAAAAGTGAGAAATAACCTGAACCCGTCCGTAGAGATGCCAGGAGTTGCCAACTGATACTGAAGTTAGATCATTTTGATTCCCAATCATCACAGAATCTGATATTTGTATTGAAATTATTGTCAGTTTTATATTTTAGGAAGTAATTAATCTCCTGAAAAGAATGTGTCAGTCTTATCTCCAAGATCTAACGTATACCCATAGAGGGCCCTTGTCTAAAATTTTGATTATGTTGTGAGAAAGACGTTGTCAGCTTGGACATTCTGCGTCCATTTCACTTTTGACTGGCAAGCTCAACCCCTGATTATATTGTAACAATAGACAGATAAAAATCATCCTACCCAGAACACTGATTTTCATAGCCGAATGGACAGCAACTGATTTAAATGAAAATTGTGTCAATGCGTGAATTGCCCTGTTTGGCATGCCTGACTTTCCAATTAGCTCTAATATAACCGCGTGCACGAGGGACAGCGTCACTCTTGACGTATCCCTCATCGTATCTCCAGGTTTGTAGATATGTCTCATGCTGCCATATTAAGTCAGTTTAACTCATTTGAATTTTGTGAATATCAGTGTTCATGCTTTAACATAGTCAAATTCTCATGTGCCAAGTAAGAATTAACGTAACGTAAATATTGTCTGTGTCGTTGCCAAACTTATTATTGTTTGTGATTGAGTTTGGTTTTCTAAACGAGTTCTTGACGCGTCCCTCCTCCAATCTCCAGGCACAGTGTTTGTAGATGAATTTCCGCAGCTACCGGGGATCGGTAGCTGCCTACACCCAAGATGTTCACTGAAGGATGTCTTTAATATGGCGAGATTAAAATCTGAGTACAGGCGCACCCAGGGAAAACAGTGCTAAGACATACTGCACCGAGTCTACCCCGGCGATACTAGCGAACGAGATTCAGCTGTTTGCGTAGTACACAAACACCAGAGCCAGCAGTGTCAGCCCAGTGTAACCAAGTCTTGCCTGGTGTACTAATCTTGGTTGTATACTTTTACTTTTTTACTTTTATCCTCTTCACTGATCGGCTCTTTAGCCGCTTGGGCGATCGGTCACGTTTCTGTCACACACTGTTGGCAAGTACTGGGCATGCATCGGCTCCTGAATGTACCTGAACCCGCTCCAGTGTTGGTCAAGTCTTGTCTTGAAAGAGCTCACACTCGGTGCCGTCACAACACTCTCTGGTAGATTGTTCCAAGAGTTTACAACTCTCACTCCGAAAAAGTTTGCCTTCACAGTTTTCTGGACTTGCGGCTTCTACAATCTTGAGCTGTGACCCCTTGTGGGGCGAGCGTCCACCAGCTCCAAGTAAGGACACTCAACTGAGTAGTGCCCCCTGAGATGCTTATACACCTCAACTAGGTCACCTCTTGCCCGTCTGTAGTATAAGCTAGGCAAGTTCAGGCGCTCCAATCCCTCAGGGTAGCTGAGGTGCCGAAGTGCAGGCGCCTGTCTAGTGGCCCTCCTTTGAAAATTTTCAACCAACTGACAGTCCCTAGCATATCTCGGGGACCACACGGGGTGACAGTACTCCAGATGGGGAAGCACTTCACTCTTGAAGATCGTTACGAGGGACGGACCGTCTAGATATCTGAACGACCTTCTTATAAGACCCAATAATTTATTTGCCTGGTTTACCTTCTTCTTGCAATGGCCCGAGACCTTTAGCTCATTGTCAACATACACACCTAGGTCCTTCTCACATTCAGTCTCAACTAGTGCAGTTTCTTCATCCCGTTGGGACATATGATACGCCTCCTTACCGTTAGTGCATCCTCTTACACTTCGTGACATTGAATCTCAGCAGCCATTTCTTCGACCATTCCTGGAGCCCACAGAGGTCCTTCTGCAGCTCTTCACAGTCAGCTTGGTTCTTAATTTCTCGAAATAACTTGGCGTCATCGGCAAACATTTGTATGGAGGAGTGTACAACGTCAGGCATGTCATTTATGAAACAAACAAACAACAGCGGGCCCAATACACTGCCCTGTGGTACCCCACTTGTGACAGGTACGGATGACGATTTCGTGCCATTAATCACCACACACTGCTTGCGGTCATGTAGAAAGTCTTCTATCCACTTCAGGACATTTTCCCGAATTCCGTACCCTTCCAGTTTGATTTTCAGCCTTTCATGGGGTACACTGTCGAAAGCCTTGGCAAAATCTAGGTAAATATTGTCGATATTACCACCCCGTTCCAGAATATGGGTCTAAATACCCAACACAATGAGCAATTGTGCTAAGCAGGAGCGCCCCTGCATAAAACCGTGTTGGCAATCCTTTACAAGGTTGTTTCGTATTAGATGTTCCATTGCAGCATCTCTGATAATACTCTCAAGTACTTTATATATTATGCTGGTCAGGCTCACCGGTCTATAGTTGTTCCATTCACTGGGGACCATTTGTTCATCCAGGCATTTACAAACAGGATCTTCAGGGGCTCGGCAGGCTCATTGCACAACTCTCTTAGCACTCTAGGATGCACCATGTCAGGGCCGGGACTCTTATAGACCTTTAGTCTGGATAGTTTATTTCTAATACCCTCTTCTGTGAACACAATGTGGGTCAGTGCTGTGTCGAACCGTCTGTCCTCAAACGCAGGAAGGTTAATTGCATCCTCTCTTGTGAACACCGAGGAAAAGAAGCTGTTCAATGCCCCAGCTTTATCCTGGTCAGAATCTGCGTAACTACCATCCTCAAGCCTCAGTTCTGATACTCCTACTCGCGTTTTCAATTTCGACTTTGCATAGCGGTAAAACGCCTTTGGGTTTGACGTGACCTCGCTTGCAGCCAGCCTCTGGAACTCCTTTTCAGCCCTTCTACACTCTATCTTTGCTTGGTTTCTGGCTCTTGCATACATCCTCCTGTCTTGCTCATCGTTTGACCCAACCCACGTCTTGAATTTTTGGGTTTTCTTCTTAATTCTGTCGACCGCCGCATGGTTCATGTGTAGGGATCCCCTCGTATTCCTAGAAGCACTGGGTTTGGTCTCGGGTATATATTTATCGATCAAATCGGTCACTTTACTAGTTATCATATTCAGCGTAGTGTCTGCGTTCTTGTACCTAGAATCAGGCCAGTTGATACCTCTCATCTCTTTCCTCATCCCATTGTAATTTCCCTTGTAATATTTGCACCTTGGCCTGGCCTTATCGTGGACTAGGTAACAGTTAAATCTGAATGACAACACTATATGGTGACTGGTGCCAACTGGGGCAAGGTGTTCCAGTTTGGCCACCATACCCTCCTCATTTGTTATGATGAGGTCAAGTGGCTTGGGTGTTTGCTCCCCTCTGTAATGTGTCGGGTCTCTAACATGTTGGAACAGAAAATTATCTCTCAGAGTTTCTACAAAAAGAGTAGCAGGGTTATTCAAGTCATTTGGGGTGGACTCGTTTCTCCAGTCGATGTCGCCATAGTTAAAGTCCCCCATGATAAGGAGGTGGCTAGGGTTGAGCATTGCCGCGTTGTCGATTAAGGCTCTTAAGTTCCTTTGATTTAGTGGGCCACAGTTTGGGGATCTGTAGATACACCCGACGATAAGTAAGTCCCCTCCCTTTAATTTAATTTTACACCACTTGGACTCTTCAAAAACATTCTCTCCCTGTACCCTCGCCTGGCTGGCTCTAAGGTCTTGCCTAGCATAGATAACCACACCCCTCTTGCAAGTTTCTTGAGAAAGGTTCGTAAATGAGTCATATCCAGCAATACTGAATTCACATTCCTCTGGGTCGATTCTGGTCGATGGTGGAGAGGCTGTGTATTGGCAGGGGAAGACTTATGCAAGCTCCTTCCCTGTTCGCCACGAGGGCTAGCCAGCAGCGGTAGCTGAAAGCGAAAGGGAGCAGGCAGTGCTTGTACCTTAACACCTTAATGATGCCACAATAGACTCATTTCACCACCCTGTGTGCTAACGCACCAAGCCCAGTGCCGCCCTGTCACTTCCAAACATCGCACTTTTCTGGTTTCCTCCTGAATAATAAAGCTCATAACAAAGACCAGACCAACCACCCAAATGACTAGAGAGCTGATAGGTGATGAGATTTTGATAAAAAAACGCAATTAAAAACGCGCTTTTTAAATTTCGTGGCAATCTGTCTTGAACGTTTTTATCTACTTGCCCATTCCACTCGTGCGACTGTTGCCAACATCACTCACTAGAATGAAAGTGGATAGTTCTGTTAATATTTAAGGGCCCCAAGTATTTAACATATTAAATGAAATGGATAGATTTTGAATATATTATACTGAAGAAAAAAATCGATACATCTCACAAAGAAACTTGATATAAAAACTTGTATATTAATATTGGTGGGCAGCCCGGTGTGGTAACCTTGTGACTGTTGGTGTGAATTGAAAACAAACTGGCGGGATGATGCTTTTTCAAGGTTGTTTATTTCCTCGTGATAATGACATTTTATGGTGAATAAGGTATTGTTGATGGCTTATGTATCTCTTAAAGTATGTTAAAGTAATGTTTCAAGACTCTAGATAGTCTCAGTGATTGCAAAATGGGTATTATTGGAAGACATTAGGCTGTTGGCCAGTGGAGGTTGATGTAGAGTATATGTTCCTTATACTGTACAGTATAAAATTTACCATTAACTACAATGTAACTCCCGGGACTTACACCTGACTCAGATATTCCTGGGGATAATTTCCTTGCTGTGGTAGCACTTTATGCTGGGCATTGGTGTAGCTTATACATATTTTTAGATGTTGCATACTGTAGTGAACTGCTATGTATAAAAGTGTACATTCAAAGTTTGTGTTAAGGTACAGAATGCAACTATGTTACTGAAACAAAGCACAATGGGTAAAGGTTTACAAAACTTATCACCTGAAGGAAATGTGCGATTTGCTTTATTTTTTTTTACACTGTTAGCATGATGTTAAACACAGGAATGAAAATGATAAAGCATAGAACCTATTAGAACCTGACCTAACAAACTACTCACAGATACTCACAGGTGACTCCAGCTCAATAGCCTCTTCTCTAACCCACGCCCGGAAAACCGGACTATGCATTATCGTGTGCATTTATGTGTTTAATATTATGCTAATAGTGTGTACAAAAATATAAACCAAATCGCACTAAGCCACAGAACCTAGGAAAGCCTACCTAACCTAACCTAACCAGCCTAACCCTATCATAAGGAAAAGAACCTAGAACACCATACCTAACTATTGTCATGAAGGAAAAAATCTTAAACACCTTACCTTATACACTGATTAATTTTATGGTGTCTGTGGACAAATGCGTAGGAGCGCTTATTACATTCAAACTGGTATTTTTTGTTAATGTGTAAGTTCCTTCTGCATTTGGAACATTTACAAATGTTCTTAATTAAAACATGGTCACAAATAAAAGCTAACAAATGAGAATTGTCAAGAAATAGGTGTGATAAATCACGTTAAGAACAATCACAACCACCGCAGGCCAACATTATGTATACGAGATGCTCTAACACGCAATAATCACGTCATGTACCCTTCCCTTGGGGGAACCGTTTAAGTGGGAGGACACACAGTTCATAGAGAATTGTGACGAATGTTAACGGCGTAGAAAACGATGACGAGAATTCAATCAGCTAAAAGATCGTGTAAAAGTACAAATATGGCACAATTACATCATTTATTGCTTGATAATAAAAAAAGAGAAAAACTATAGATGATAGAAAGAAAACAGAAAATGCATTTCATAAATAAACAAAAGAAGAATAAAGTGGCATTTACATAATTCTGAACTTAATAAAGATGCATAATTATTTTATTAAAAGGATCAGTAATAATGGACCAAAATTTATACAATTGGAGAGGAAGTGATCAATGGCGGCGGGACGGGAATTGTGAAATGGACCGTCTCAGGGTAAGAAAATGATTTTTGGTGTTTGAAATGCACCCAGAGATATAATTTTAATGCCATAACATCAGTGTTTTTACCCAGTAATTTTCCCACTAACAAGAAATTTAAGATCATAGGATAGAGTAAATGAAAAAAAAATAAAAAAAATAAAATAAAAAATTCAATATAATAGAAAGTTGTAGTTTCTTTTAATGTACTTACAATCATCAAAATAATAAGTATGTACATAGCAAAAATAAAGAAAATCAACAAACAACTTATAATGACAACAGTTTCGTAAATATTTACCGCATAATGGGTAAAGGTTTACGAAAGCGCTACCACCAGAAGTTTTGTTGATTTTCTTTATTTTTGCTCTACTTATTGTTTTGGTGATATTAAGTATATTAAAAGAAACAACAACTTTCTATTAAAATTTAAGTATTTTTTTAGGAATTTTTTTACTTACTTTATCCCACTTCACAATGCTCCTCCCGGTGTCATTTTTGTTGTTTACCTCGCTGAATCCCTCTTCAAGAGACGTTTCCTAAATGATGGTGAACGCTTACACAAATTCCTCCTCGCCATTGCTGATGTATATGAACCTCAATATTAAGGTACAATTTGTTGATTAACTCATAAATTAACCTGGGATATAGGTGAAGTCGGCCCCTGGTGACCGGCTCAGTGACCTCGGCCCAGTTACGGTGGTGATCTCAGCCCATTTCAGTAATTTCGGCCCACGTAGGATGTGGGCCGTGGTCACCAATGGTCTTAACTGTCAGGCTTTTTGATACTTTTTTTATTATAACTTTATTGATGATGAGGAATCGAACAACTGTATTGACTCTAGGTGAGGCTAAAGTTCTGGGATTTAAGTTAGTTATTATAAGTCTTTACCATGTATATAACATTTTAGTGAGTGTTGCTGTAGCATGTCACTATTGACTTTGTAAAATTGACTATCGGTATAGTACATTGGATGTCTGTGGGTGGGATGCATGCATGCATGAAAAAGATTCACAGTGTATAATTATTTAACAGTACAGTGCTGTATGCTGTATGTTCATATTACTATATTGTTTTTATATTTCAGGTCACTTTAGGCACTGTAATGGACATCATTGCAGTCACTCCTGTAACAAAGAACCTTCGTAGGTTCCTCATCTCGGGGATTACTAACGAAGAAGAGGTGTATGCTCTTCGAAGAAGCATAGAGTCTTTGGGCGGCACGATAGAGGACCGCTCCAAGAACAAATTCACATCGTTGTGTACGCATGTTATTGCCAAAGAAGTATGTGCTACCGAAAAAGTTCTCGGTGCTCTTGCAGGAGGTAACTATGAGTGTTTTTTATTTTTTCATATTAAAGTGATGGATTTCAGCACTGTATGGGCATCCTTCCATTTATGAATGGTCGATGTACAAATGTTTTCTGGAACAAAACCTTTCATGTATTTATGCACCCACGACAGTGCACAGGTTTGATGTGTGGGAGGGGCAATATGGTATTACATTACAGTACTGTACACTACCTTTGAATGAAAGTTTGTTTCCATTCAATAACTTGAGAAAAGGGTCGAGGATTAAAATGAAGATTTTTCATCCTTATTGTCAGATGTATGGCCATTGTTTTGTTTAGAAAAAAAAATGTGCAGGGAGCTTACACCATGTTCAGTAATACAGGGTAGTTGTATTTCACGTACAGGTAGTTGCCCCATCAAGACACTTCTTGTATGATTATTATCCATCACTTAGGTAGTTTTCTCCATGTTTTTTTGTATCTACTCAAGACCCTTCCAATTTCTAGTAATTCAACATGTCGATACTTCTTTAGTAGTTGTCTTTGTATTTTTCAATGTTATTTACACTTCACAATTTACAGTAATTTTCATATTTTTGCTGTCAGTTTGTTGTTATGTTGCACTAATATCAGCCTTATTCATGCCCTTATATCTTTTTCTTGCTGAAGATATAATGTTCACTATTTTATTTGTGATATGCACGGTGTATGTTTTTACCTTTACAGAAAAATTGATTTGTGTCTGTAAGATCATGGATAGAAATCGAGATTATGTTTTCTTTTTTTTTACCTAAGGGAAGTGGTTGTTACAGCCTGCATATGTCAAAGCGAGTCTTGACCAAGGTCGGTGGGTCAAGGAGAATGCTTACGAGTTAAAACACCATGGTGAAGTGGCCAAGTATTGCCGGCAGTGGAAGGAGAAACGTGGATCTGGAATTTACTCAGGATGGACTGTATACATTGAGTTGGAAAATCCAAGAATGACAAAAGCATTTCAGAGGTAAGATTTTAAAGATGTGTACTGGTAGTAACTGCTTGTGCTTCCTGGAAAAGTTGCTCTTAATTTAATTCATATCTTAACTCATGAACCATAAATATGCAGTTAACCCTCACTTTACGCGGTTAATGTAACCCGGAGGGTCCCGCGCCGCTTGCCCAAGCGGAGGGAGGAGGCGAGGAGCACAGGCAGGCAGGCGGGCGGGTGGCGGGTGGGGCGAATCTAAAAATAGCGTCGCGCCGGACACTCTCCGCGTAATGGGGTTCACGTACCGCGTAATTTGAGCACGTGAGGTTCTGGCAAGGCACCGCGTAAAAGTGGAAACGCGGAATGCGGGACCGCGTAATTTGAGCACGTGAGGTTCTGGCAAGGCACCGCGTAAAAGTGGAAACGCGGAATGCGGGACCGCGTAAAGTGAGGGTTAACTGTAGTAGTAATCTAAAAAACTTAAGAGTAGGAATTCAATTATTACACCAAAAATTCTAGACTTTGTGTGGCATCTATAAGTCAGAGTTATGGTGACTGTAGGGTTATATTCTGAATGTTTTCTCTGTATTTATTGTTTGTATTTACTTGATAATTGCTGTACAATATTTTCTTTTGTCATGATAAAGCACATTGATGTAAGTACAACCCTGTGTCAAAAATTGTGTGGTAGTGATTGTTTTCACCTCACACTACTGGCTGCTAATACATATTCACAGTCTCTTCTGGAAACCAATGTACAGGTTTATCAAGCATAAAATTCAGAGTACTGTACAGTAATTCCATATATACTTCACAGATGTATTTTTTATAATGCTCTTGCAAACTTTCAACATCTTGGTGTGGGTGATGAGTGAAAATCTACATAGAATGGCCCTCATTTGCTGTCTCTTGTACTTTGTAACTGCCATACGATATACAATGAGTTCTGCTATAACGCGTGTTTTGACAACGCGAATTGGCTCTAACGCGATTTATGAATAGAGGAACGATATTTGTATAACGCGAACGCTTGTTTGCTGTAACGCGATTTTTGCTTACTATTTCTCCAATTTTGTGGTATTAACTGTGAATATGGTAAAGAAGAATATCTCCAAGAAGCGTTCTGGTGATCGCATTCCTGGTGATGATCGTAAAAGAAAGGCTATAACCCTTGAAGAGAAGCTCGATGTTATCTACCTCAAAATCACCCTTCTCCCCCATCAAGTTATATTCATATTTTTTCAAGGTAAAGTGTTACATTTACTGTATGATTTCATTATTAGATATGAATGTAACATTTATTTAGACTGTGCTATCCTTTGTGTTAGGCTAACTACTAAATTTTTTTCGATTTCGAGTAGTAATCTGCACCTAACCCTATTTTCTCCATAAGCCCTGTTATTTCTACTACATGAATTTCTATAACACGATGTTTTACCAGAACACAACTATCGCGTTATAGCAGAACTGACTGTACTGTAATAATTGTATAAAAAAGGGATCTCATGTTATCAAAGGGGAGCAATGTGTGAGTGTTCTCTAGGATACCTGCATAATACTGTATAATATTTTTCTCAATTACAGTACATGCAATGACCTTTATACAATGGGGTTAGGGACCTTAAAAAACTATCAATAAGTGATTGATCGTATATTGCTATTAATAACTTATGGGGAAAATGGGTTCCGTTCCTGAGCTCCTGAAGTGCCCAAACAAGTTTTATATCCTGCTGCTATAATGATTAAATGATGTCTAAATAACTCAAATAAGGACAAAAACAATAAATTTATACAAAATAAAGATTTATTTTCATTTACCTTAAATGATATGTACAGTTGTCTCAAGTAGTTTCTTTACCCTGTATTGCCTGCATTGCTGAGCTGGCTAGATAACTACTAAAGAAATAATGCAAGTTTGATCTACGTATCAACCCAGCTGGCGTTTAGATGCCATTCGTTCGAGTGACAGTAATTTTTATGAGGAAAAATTGCCAGATGGCAACCCAACCAACTCAACTTTGATAACAAAGCATGATGTTGACTTAAGGGTAGACTCGCACATTTATTCTACATTTCGATACATTTTGTTGTTTGTGAGGATTTTCCCATTATTATTTATTTTATTTTATTTTATTTTATTTTTTTTTTGTGTGTGTCTACACACAAATACACGTATACAATAAAGGTAAAAGAAATAATTGTCCTAGGGCAAGCACATAAAGGGAATATAAATTTGTTTTGCACACGATTGAAAATGTACCCCCTCCCCCTTTTTAAACAAACGATGTTCGCAGATTTGGCTATTCGCTGCCATTTTGAGACCCAAACCCCCACAAATTTTAAGGACATGCTGTAATGGCCACCTTTGGCTTATCTCTGATGTTTTTTCCAGAAACAAGAAGGGCAACCAACACTATTGTAGATGCTATGTTAATTCTTTTATGTAGGCATCAGTCGTGAAAACTGGTTTTAGACATGAAATTATTATTTTATTCTACACTTTTTGAGATTAAAAATGTCCTTTCTGACAGGATTGTAGCAGCTGGGGGTGCTGAAGGGGTTTCCATGTCTGAAATATCAAAAGTGGATTTGGTGATCAGTGAGAAAGCAATTTGTCCCACAATCAGGGAACTAGTAGGTGTCACTCCAATTGTCAGTATTACTTACATCAAGGACACTCTGATACTGGTAAGTACAGTAGGGTTGCATCCATCTGTTTAATACATACATTACAAGTATACAGGGGGTCTCCAGTTTATGAACGGGTTCCGTTCCTAAGGACATTCTCAAGTCGGAAATGTACATAAGTTGGAACACATGCTATGTACATACCGTATTTACAGAACAACGTTTAAAATCCCACAAAGTCCTTATATACATCTAAAATCACTTAATTTAAGAGAAAAGAAGAAATAGAATACTGTAACCAAATGCAGTAAATAAAATACGGTAAATTTAAAGTTTAACCTCGTTCATATCGGCGAGTGTTTGTAAGTCGGACGTTCATGAGTCGTAGACCCCCTGTATGCATATAAATATACCTGTACAGTACAGGGTTCTAATGAATTATCTGACCCACTTTGATAATACCTGTATTAATAACTTTGCCGTGAACTTACATGGAGAGGTAAGAAAATTATATTAATGAATTGGCAAGTGGACTACAACCACAGCTGCCACAAGATTCTCACATCAAATTTTCTTCATTATTTAAACAAATATACGAACATTTGGAAACTTCTTTTGACCTTAAATAACAATGAATAGTTTATTATTATAAAAATTTTACCTTTGGTTTGTTTAATATTTATCCTGACAGTGATACAGCCAAAAACAGATCCACCAATCACAATCACCTTGACATACAGCCTTCCTTTACTGTACCAAATACTGTACTGTATTGCCAGGTAAAATTGCGAGTACGAGACCCAGGGTGGGGTCGGTGCATCTTTGGCTGACTGTACCTTCCTGCTTGTATGGACGTCTGAATAACGGATTCCGTCTGATTAATGACATTGCTGTGGCTTAATTAGTTTGGTGTTGGGGGTTTTTACTATAGATAGAATATCATTTTCTTACCTCTCCATGTAAGGCCACGGCAAATTAGCTCCCAGGGAATAACTAGCGGTGGTAACCATATCTAGTGTTAGTTGAGAGTAGCTCTATGCCACACTGAAGGTTATGGGTGAAGATTATAGGCTGAAGGGAGAGATTGAGAGGCTGAAGAAGGAAAATCTGAGACTTGGGGAGTGTGAAAAATGAAGACACCAACCAGGGGAAAGTACGGTAGTGAAGAGAGTGCCCCGATTAGGCTGGTGGTGAAGAAGACAGGTACTGTATAGCAGCTAAACATTCCAATTTGTTTTGTCTTGTGGAGGATGAAATGAACAGTAAGAAAGTTAAGGATAATGCAGACAAAGAGGGTAAGAAAACTTAAAGTGATGGTGATTCCCAGGTATGGTACAGGTAAACTTCTATTTATAATGTCCTATTCTACATTAATTCACATTAACGAAGCTGATATATTAAGACCAGCTCTCTGTTTATAGTGTAAACAAACTCGCATGAACGATATTTGTCATCCCGCCAAATCATCATATGAAACACATCACTCACTTCATTTGTCAGCTGAGGCATCATCTACCCGAATGCTGCCTCGTGGTCATCTGGTGAACAACAGTCCAACCATTGTTTCTTCTTTGTCACATGTGTGTAAGAAATGCAGCTCAATGTTTATCGGCCATCATCTTTTTTTTTTCAGCATAGACTTTTTTTTTTTTTACCTTACAGTGAGAGGACATCACCAAAGTCACATATTTTATGTGTTTAGTGACTGAAGTGATTTTTGCTATGTTTTTTTATGACTGAAAAGTGCTTTGGCTGTGTTGTTGTGAACATGAGGTGAGCAGCAGCAACCAGTATCATTATTTTTATGTTATCATTGTTTTCCCCCTTTACAGTTACAGGAAATTACAAAGCTTCACAATGTATTGTACTATACTGTACAGGTACAGTATATGTACTGGACTCAGTTTTAGCGACTGAGGTGTTTTCTCTGCTTTAACAACTGTGAGAAGCTTTCGCCCTGACTGTGGAGTATTTTATAGATTGTGAGGTGCTTTCACTCTGACTGTGAAGTGGTTCTCCTGCTTTAGTTACTTACCTGGAGTCACCTGAACATGATAAACAACTTGTAAGGTTTTCTCCCATCTTAGTAGACTTTCACATGTGCTCTGTGTTGTCTTAAATGTTTTTAAGATTAATATTTAAAATGGGTCAGATAATTTATGGACACCCTGTACTCTATTGTCTCTCACACACACTGTTCAACAGAATATATAAACTATAATATTAATATACACAGTACTAGGTGTGTGCTTTGGCAGTTTCTTTGTCATAAACTAATTTTTTTTCCTGACTGTGGTCTTAATACATGATTTTTCTTCACAGAAAACTAATCCATCAGACCTGAGGGACTATCTACTGGACAAGAAAAGCAAAAGCTGTTTACCCAACAAAAACAGTGGTATGTTAAAAGTGAACAGAGTACTGTTGCTACTCAGTGACTAAAATAAAAGATGCAGCCAGATAATGTGGATGTCCTTGTTGCAATTTTATTTCAGTTAACAAAAGTTGATGAATTCATTTGTCCTTTTCAGTGAGGTTGGTTGCTTGTGTTCCTCCCTGTCTAGTTTAAAATGAAATGATCTTGATTGATAGGGAATCTTAAGGATGGATAGCAAAATTATGGATGGATAGTGACTTATGGATAGATATAAATCTAATGGGTGGATAGTGAACTTATGGATGGATAGAGAACTTATGGATGAATAGTGAATCATGTGGATGGATAGTGTTTTAAGGGGAGTGTCTGGTTGAGATACAAGGGGCCTTAAATATTGGCCGAATGCTTTGATATTCCTGTCACTAATTACGGACAACATGTAGGTCAATTCTAGCCCCCAAACTCCCTCCTCTGCTCCCTTCATTTTTGGCCCTTTTCACCCCTTTCTAAATTTTCAAGGTGCTTCTCCTTCATTATTATTTGCTCCACTGTCTTGAAATTTATATGGTTTAGAGAATCCATGGTGTCCTTCAGTATGATAGGATGATAAGTTTATTTTTTGCTTTGACGTAGGTCTACAAATTTTTTGAAAATCACATGCCATTTTTTCAATGTCATGTGAAGGAGAAGCACCTTGAAAATTTAGAAAGGGGTGAAAAAGGCCAAAAATGAAGGGGGCAGAGGAGGGAGTTTGGGGGCTATAATTGACCTACATGTTGTCCAAAATTAGTGACAGGAATATCAAAGCATTCGGCCAATATTCAAGGCCCCTCGTATCTTAACCAGATACTCCCCTTAAGGGGGGATGAGTATTTGTTAAATTAGATGGCTCAGCCTGAAAAGTAAAGTCTGAATTGGTGCTATTTGCTTGTAAAAAGAAGGCGATAGCTCGCTTTTTCCCAGCTGAGAAAAGATGCTCCGCCCCCTCCTCAAGAGTTACAGCTGATTGGCTGTTGCAAACCTGTCCGATTTTGTCCTGAGTAATGATGTATTTCTAAATGAGTTTATTCATAATGACCATTTCTGAGGAGAAAGATATTTAACTAAATTATGAAAAGATACTTACCGGGTACCTCCATTATTTCAAACAGGAGCCTGTAGGAAGTTTATCAGAAGTATTATACGTGAATTAACTGATAAACGCGGGAAGCAAATTCACGCTTTCGGAGGATGCATTTAATATGCAGTGGTCCCTCGGTTAACGGACGGTTCGGTTAACGAAATTTCAGTTACCGAATTACCTTCCATAAGGATCTTCAATTCGATTAACGAAATTCTTACGAACATCACATTTTGTTGTGAGCATCAGCTGATCAGCTGATGGGCTAGTCTGCCAATTCAGTAATCTGTTCTATGTTTACATTTGTTTCCAGTGGAGTAAATATCAATAAAGTTGTGCTCTATAATATTTTTGCATTTTTTATATTAAAATTATTAGTCATTTTAACATTTATTTAACATATTGATAATGTATGCAGTGCAGGGAACTATTTTTTTGTGCCCCATCAGCAGCTTGACTCAGCCACATGATGTCAGTTAGGCTTTGAAGACAGTGGAGTGAATATCTATTTTGTTGGTGTCTTGAATATTTTTGCATTTTTCATTGAAATTATTGGTCATTCTGAAATTTAGTTAACATATTGATAATATATAGTGCAGTGCAGTGTTGATTTAAAGAAAATAATCTTGAATTACACCTAGTGAACTTAAAATTTTATTGGTGAAATGACGGTATCAAGCATGGGTCCACTGAAAGGTGATTTCTCCTACATCCCCACTTCCTTCTCTTTTCCCTTCTCCTCCACCCCCACTTCTATTTCCCATTATCATCATCAACCAGGAACCTTATACATACACACCTCAAAGCAAGTGTACTTTACTGCATTTTTTTTTACTTTGTATGTACTTTTTGGTGAGCTGGAACCAATTACCCAATATCCCATTGAAACAATGGATTCGGTTAACGAACGACCTTCTGGAATGAATTGTGTTCGTTAACCTAGGGACCACTGTATCTGCATGCAGCTCCTCCCCGACTTACGACCTACTCGACTTACGACCACCCGGACATACGACCGCCTCAGCCGTACCAAAATTTTTTCATATTACGTATTTTCGATTCCCAACGTTAGTGACTGCACTGTGTACTGACAAAATTTTCGTTGGTAATTCACTTTAAAATGGCTGGCAAGCTTAAAAGTGAGAGTTTTGTGGTGCTGAGAAGAAAAAGACACACCCATTTTAGATTTTCTATGTATTATTTAAGCATTTTCGACTTGCGACCTGGATTTGGATCCCGAACCCCGTCGTAAGTCGGGGAGGAGCTGTACTTATTTTTACCCACAATAAGACATACTAAGACAGATTATATATCAGTAATAGTACATTATACAAAAACAACATTTTAAAAGATCAGAATCACATTGAAATATTACATGGCCTTCAGCAGAGGAGGGAAATATGACTGCGAACTACTTCATATTTTTCCTGCTTCTGCTAACGGTCCTATAATATTTCAATGTGATTCTGATCTTTTAAAATGTTGTTTTTGCATAATGTACTATTACTGATATATAATTTGTCTTAGTATGTCTTATTGTAGGTAAAAATAATTACAGTATATATGAAATGCATCCTCCGAAAGCGTGAATTTGTTACCCGAGTTTATCAGTTAATTCATGTATAATACTTCTGATAAACTTCCTTCGAGCTCCTGTTTGAAATAATGAAGGTATGTATCTTTATATAATTTAGCTAGATATCTTTCTCGTCAGAAACGGTCATCCCAACGATTATGAATAAATTCATTTAGAAATACTGTACATCATTACTCAGGACAAAATTGGAAGGGTTGCAACAGCCAATCAGCTGTAACTCTTGAGGAGGGGGCGGGGCATTTTTTCTCAGCTGAAAAAAACGCACTATAGTTACTGTACTGATAGTTTGCTAACTTTTTTGTTTTCTTAGTTTTATTTTACTTTTTCTTTTCTCTGTTAACAGGTGCAGATATCCAAGTACTTCGCTGTGATTCCAGTCTAACGAAACGACCAATATTTGAGGTCCCAATTAATAATAACAAAAAGTTGTGCACTCGACCAAAGGTACCTTGTACTGTAATTGTTTTTATTTGCCATTATAGTTGTAAAGATAAGTGTGTGTGTGTGTGTGTGTATGAGGCGTGCGTGCATGCGTGCGTGCGTGCATGCTTGCGTGCTCTATCTTATTACTGTTACTCTTACCCTAACCAGTTAATATGAGGGGATAAGTTTAGTAAATAAAAACTACTTTACCTACTTGATACCTAAGTCATTATAAAAGATTTGTCATTCAATATATTGTATGTTGAATTTCCTGTGTTCTCTAGGTAGGCAGATAATATTTGATTACTTTAGGAAGTAGCAACTCTGCCTTGGAATTCCTAAATATAATAATCAGTTCAAACTGTAAAATCATTTAGCAATAATAAAGCATTTAACCGTAAAACTTGCTTCAAATTTACCTGATGGCATTTGGGTACCCAGCCATTCAGGTAATCTTGGTTAATCACTCAAATATGGAAAATGGCTGTAAAACAGTGATAATGATGTATAGAATGGTCACTGCTGGAGAATAGCTAAAGTTTTTGTTTCGTTCTTTCTACTTCTCCACATCTTAAATGTATGATATATGGAATGTAATGCAGTACTGTATAATGTACAGCTGTAGACACTCAAATATGAGAACTCTTAGGGCCAAGACCAAATTGATTTTGAGGATTTTCTGGCTTCCTTGGTCATCCAAGTTACCCCAAAATTACCAGTAGACTACCTCAAGTTTTGCTCACACACACACAGACAGACAGATCTAAATGTTTGTTTTTTTGTGCTTCTTAAATAGGAAAACTTTGTTGTACAGTATACATACATTAAATAAAGATTACATTTAATACAGTCTGTTTAGAAATTCAGAGTTCCATGCAGTGACTTACCTTCAAAGGCAATGTGAAAGTAACAATATGTAATGCATTACTGTATTATGATAGATGAAGATTATTAGGCTATTTATTCCATCACACAATAATTATTTATGAACTTTATATTTGTGCTAAAAATCATGGGACTAGTGTGGGGTTTCGTGATGTTGTCTCACACTCAGGATGGGTTGGAGAAAGGAAACTCACAATACGTTTTCTGTATATATATTGTATTGGATGTGCAGTTCAGTTTGGTGCTGGGAAGTTGCTGCGTGGTTAGAAGCGTGGAGTAGAGAGAGCTGGTTGGTGAGGAGCTTGCTCAGAGGAGGTGTTGCATGTTGCAGGGCTCAGGTAGAAGAAGAAGGGAGTTCACGGCGAGGCGAGGGCTTAATTATAGCGGAGGTAGGCGTGGCTTGATAGCCGACCTCCGCTTTGTCAGGCCACGAGGCATTGGCTGGGGAACTCAACAAGAGATCGGCTAGTCAGCGACAAACGGCAGTTGTAGTTGTAGGGGAAATATCCACTACACTAGAAGCGGCTGGGATGTACACTCTAGGACTAAAGTCATGGACAGCCACACAGAACCTACACTAGTGACCTTTGGCAATGAGGAATTTTTTTTATGCAATAGGGGTACTAACCTGCATGTGATTTTTAAAGTAATATTTTATTCTAAAATTGATTTTTAGACTTATTAAATTTAATATTTTATTTATATCATATATAATAGTTTTAACTTATGATTTTCCTCATTGCTAGAGGTCACTAGTGTAGATTCTGTGTGGCTGTCCAAGAGTTTAGTCCAATAGTGTACATCCCAGCAGCTTCTAGTCCCTTGATATTTACCAGAAATATAGAGTTCATAAATAATTATTGTGTGATGGAAGAAATATCATAATAATCTTCATCTATCATAATAAAGTAATGTTTACAGTATTGTTACTTTCACATAGATTTTGAAATTATTTTGGTCAAATTAAATTAAAGGTTTGAGATAACTTCTGGCAGGTGCTGTATGTTCTCACAGGCCCATGTGACAAGTACCTTTAACATCTGGCATAAGTTACAGTACCGTGAATCTTTGGTTTAATTTAACGAGTGAAAGTAAAAATAATTGGTTAATACAAATACTTCTGTAAATAAAAAAAAAATAAAGGAATTGGGCCATTTATTCCATCAGACAATAAATAATTATATATGAACTTCATACTTCTAGCAAATGTCATGACTCACTAGAAGCTGCTAGGTATACACACACACACCCATGTATGTAACTCACTTAAGAGTCTCTTAACTTCTGTATACAGTAGAATGTGTTCAATGTATTTTTTATTTAAAGTATGTATTTGTATAGTATACAACAATGCTTTCCTTTTTGTGTTGGTAGTACCATATTTGGAAACACCCTTCTTGTCCAATCAATTGAATTTAAGCAATAGTAGGTCTGATTAGCACAGTACAGTAGTTGGATGGGTAACTGCCTGGCCCTAAGAACACTAAGTGCTGCTGGCATAAGGACTGCAAGGAAACAAGCTTCTTTTGGCTTTGTTAGCTGTCTTTGGCCAAAGTGACTACATATCAATTTAGAAGTAAAACATTCAGCAGTGTTTGTGTGTGTGGAAGCAAAACACCTTAGCAAGGGAAGAAATTTTAACTTAATCCAGGAAAGAAAATGTCAAAGTTTTAAGAATCTCATGTTTTCTGAGATCCAGTTTCAAGGGTCTGTGCCTGTACTGATAAATATATTAAAAAGTAACAAATATTATTATTTTTTCCCTCAGATTCATTCTGCATTGTCTTACCAGCAGACAAGTTTGGACCGTTATGTGAAAAAGTCTCCTAGAAATTCATTGTCTTCCATCTGCCCAGTCAGCCAGGTATCGTCTAAACCTCAAAATCGGAAATACCAACACTTCCCGTTCACTCCAGAAAAGCATTCAACCAGTATTAAATATTTTGCTGGAAATCAGATCAGGGGGGGCTCTGAGAAATATTGGACAAAATGAAACACAAAGGGAAAATAAAAAAATGGTGGAAACTGACAATGAAGTAGAAATTGTCAAAGAGATCAAGAACATTTGTGAACCACTGAGAGCACCGGTAAATGTATTGTTGAAAAGTGAACAAGAAATGATGAAGAAGAAGATGAAAGAACGAATAGAAAAGGTGAAAAATGAAAAGATGAAAGAAAATGAAATTTGTAATAGAAGTTCAAGTGTGTACAATGTGTCAGAAGCATAAATCAATTTCAAATTCAGGAGGTAAGAATGACTCCAGAACTACAGAGGTGTATATGAGGAACTTGTCTGGCACAAGTCCTCATACACATAAAATTGCATCTAAACAAGTACATCTTTTGCCTAGAATGGCTTGCGAAAGAGGTTCGTGTTAATATTGGCCCCAAAATTGATAGATGGTTGGATGTCTCTGAGGACTTGAAAAAATCACCCATCACCAGCAAGGATATTTGTTATTAAACCAGGTCCAGTCATTAAAAAATCCAGGGAATCCTCTGTTCATGAGCTGAAGCTGACTAAAGATGACTTAGAGAGATTTATTGTACAATTTGTAAGAAGTAAAACTTACAATGATTTTTATTGTGGTAATGTTACCCAGTCGGCCAGTGACTTGAGAGCGTCTCAAGGTGTGAATCGGGTGCACATTAGTGAACAATTCGACAGTGAACAAATGTTTTTTTCCCCTTCTCGTACTATTTGCTCTCCAGAAATTAGAGAACTGTGATCCAGGAAACTTCATATTATGAGTCGAGTGTGTAGAATCAAGATACGATGGGAGTGATATTATGACCACAAATGAACAAGAAATTATTGTACAGGGGCTGGAGTCTTTGTACTTGAACATCACACCTTATGCTTGACCACATGATGAACTGTTTGGAGAACTTCTGAAGAAATTAGTTTTGCAGGTAAAAATAACTATTTTGTCACCTTACATCATGGTTAAATGGATTCATATCCACAATGTGGCTTGTATCTTTCTGTATGTGTTGTGTTGGGCTGCTTTCATTATAGCTTTTTTCACAACCTCCTCCACACAGCTCATTTGTAGTTACCGTCAAGAGTACAGGTTTAACACCAGGTGAACCATAACATTTTGCCAACCCTCCCCTAGCAATTTATACACCCTCTTTCCCAGCTATTTAGGCAGTGAAAACAGTTTTATGCTAGTTTAAGCATTACAAATTGCTTTTACCTCTATACAGTATATTATATGTAGGTAGTAGGCAGCTATCAAACAGGGAGGTACTACCGCCTGGGAAGATATTGGAAGCATAATGTGTTGTTTAATGGTAGACCCTGCTGCCATATGGCATCACAAAAATTGTGACCAAGTCCCAGGTTGCTGATCTAACTTTCTGCCTCATTTGCTCACAATTGCAGGGTTTCAATTGTTTCTCTTACTTTGACAACACACCATATATAATATCATTAGTTTCACTTTTAGTTTGTTTTATTTTCTATTTATTTATTTATGGCTCAATCCCGCCCCCACCCACCAAGCCTTAATGTGGGTGGGTGACAACCCCCAAAAAAATTAAATAAATAAATAAATAAAAATCAGATGCTGGGAAGTTTGTAAAATATATGGGCACTTTTTCAGAAATTAAATGCTCTGAAAACTGAGGGAATACTGATAAGTATAAGTGAAATCACTATATTGAAATTCCTTTATATGTGTACAGTACTGTGAAGCTTTTTGGTGTGCTATTTTCTCTGTAGCTTTGTATGTACAGTGTAATGATTTGAATCTGGCTATAATGAGTGCTATACTCATTATGAAGATATAGTGAGAATTGACAGTAAGAGGGATTGCAAAGTGAAATGTAGCATCGTTGCAATAATGTGTATTAATAAGATATATTCTTGGAGAATTTTCTAAACATAAGACTAAGTACAAGTTATTTGTGAGTTAACTAATATCGACATTTTCTAAAAGACTAAAACACAGCTACATTACTACACTTTACTGACCATTAGTTATACTTGACACTACAGTAGTTATCAAAAGAGGGGCTCATGGTATAGTTATATGTTATAGTATTCAGTAAACCAAAAATACGATCATCTAATCACAACAAATCAGAGAAAGGGCACTCTACCATGAACCTTGGGTTTTCCACTTTGCCACATCATGAAGAGTTAGTACAGCCACTCCTCGACCTACGACCTACTCGACTTACGACTACCCGGACACAGGACCTCCCCAGTCGTACCAAAATTTTCAAATTCGTATTTTTCGAGTCTGGCGGTAAGTGATTCGCTTTATTACAGCAAATTTCCCGTTTGTAATTCCTTTTAAAATGGCTGTAAGCTTAAAAGTGAGAGTTTTGTGGTGCTG
The DNA here is from genome assembly GCF_018991925.1 of Homarus americanus. NCBI lineage: Eukaryota > Metazoa > Arthropoda > Malacostraca > Decapoda > Nephropidae > Homarus > Homarus americanus. The sequence continues at coordinate 1,047,456 of NW_024725031.1, read as the reverse complement.
AGAAGAAAAAGAGACACCCATTTTAGATTTTCTATGTATTATCTTCGCATTTTCGACTTAATGACCAATTCGGCTTTACGACCTGGATTTGGATCCCAACCCTCTTCGTAAGTCGAGGAGTGACTGTACTTACTGCGTTGGTATGACATATGGTAGGTTGTACATCGCCGGGTTGCTGGGATATATCAGCTTGTTTCACCTCGCTATCACCTCCTTGTTAGTAAGGATACTCTCACTTGATGGCTGATCACGGATTATACGTTGACTGTTGGCAAACACACAGCACTGGGCACCTCTAGTTTTGGCCTACAACTATCTGGGCTGACCACTGATTATAGGTATTTTGTTCTCACTTTCAATCTCAAGTCTCTGGGGTGGGACTCTTCCTTTCGTGGGCCTTTTTGGTGACTGCCCTGACACTCCTCACTTGACAACTCTAGTTCTGGGCTCGCACTCTCTCTTGGCTGCTTGCAGGGAGGCCCTTACAATTGCTTTTTCAGGGTCACTGGGCCTACTTTCACCATATGCTTTGGGTCTATGCCTGGAGCATCCCTGAGTTATGCTGCTTTAAGTATGTGTGTCATTTTCTGGCTCAGACAACTTTGGTCTGACAGAAACTCATTACAGTATATGGTTTATGTGTAAAATTCTTCAGAAGACAATGATACACTTAAATTCTGTTTACTGTAAATAATAACTGAGATACAGAGTTTAGAAGAGAAACCTAGGGTGTGGCCAAGTGACTTTCCCGTGAGTAAGTTAGTTGAGGAGCGGAAGGAAAGCAGCTTCCAAGACTTGCCACGCCAAACACTATCACTTGTCTAATTTTCATAGATCGACAAATTGGCTAATTTTTGGGGAATTTTTTTCACTGTTGACACTGTTAATAACTACATATGTCAGAAAGAAATCCATTAAGTTTATTTATGGATTTCTCCAAAAAGCAGAACATTAAGCTCTTAATTTAATATTATTTCCTGTTCATTAGGAAACTTTTGTATGGGAATGTCACATAGCACTATGGGTGTCCAGGGAAAAACAAAATCAAATGTGCTTTGCATAGATTTGTCCAATATAAAGAGTGTTTACTATACATGTTGTTATTCTAAAATGTCAGGTTGTGTCCCATCAGCAAGAGTAAGAACAGACACTTACTGATATTGTCTCTCAACGAACCCCATTCAGCATCGTACATTCCCGTGCCTTAGGACTTGCCTACCGTGTTTTGATTCTGCATCCTCCCGTTAATGCTCGCATGAGAGCCTATTATCTAAAGGTCCTCAAGTCAGCCATGAAGGTATGGTGAAGCATTTTATTAGTTTTGTAATATACAGTATTTTGATAATGGAAAATAGTACAGTATAGTACAGTACAGGACCAAACTTTGGTCTCTGATTCTATGTATTCTTTCCTTTATGACAGTTTTATCTGAAACTGTGGTAGACACAATATATATATAAGGAAGGCTGCTTGACAGGTGATAGTCTCTCACAGTGATGTGTTGACAGACTTTTGACCATAGAAAGGTCAAAGTCATAGCCAATTTAATCTTTTTCATCACTCATCTCTGACTACAAACCACCAGGATAAAGTTGTGAAGGTGGCTAGACATTGGTTTCAACATTAAGATGTGTCTTTAGACGTAAAGTAATGGTGACAATTGGTTTCAAGGTGACATAGTCCCATAATGTAATTATTCTGTCTGATAGAACATTACAAATGTGGCAGTCTGCATTGTTGGTCATTATAATGACTTTATTTTGCTCTGTTTACTTTCATCCCTTTTCATACTTAGGGTCATTTATATTAATTGATATAATAGTATGGGGTAGCTGAAGTAATTGTAATATAATTTCTTTAAAACAGAATGAAGAGACTGGTTTCTATCTGGCATGGAAATTTGTGCACAGTATTATAGAAATACTTAAGGAAAATGTCAGTTCAGAGTCTGACAGTTCTCAGACAGGGTCTGATGAGGAGGAAACCACTACAAAAGTGGAACATGCATTCAGACTGTTCCAGTTCCTCGTGTCTTATTCAAGGAGGATTTGAAACACTGCAATAACAGGTAAATGTCAAATGTTATAGCTGTTCTTAGTGTTGATCTTGGGATTATAATTTATTTTATATTTCTATCTATATTGCTTGGGATGAATCAGTGGGTTCAGAAGCCTCCATGAAAGAAGGATGGGAAATAATGCAGAGTGTGGTGGAAGACAAGTGTAAATAGCAGTAAAAAAAAAAGCTGAGGCAAGATGTGCATAGTCATCCTTAGTCATATCCTTAACTTGCATGCAGTTTGTAGAGTTTCCTGAACTTCCTATCAGTTCACACATTGGTCCACATCACTTCATATTGGTTCACAATGCTTCCTATTGGTTTAATTGGGTGATAGAAGAACAAGAGTAGGGATAAGGTTAAGAGAAGATATATGAAGACACCTGTATTTACAGTATTGTGTAGGGGTTGGTCTGTGGGGCCTCATAGGTAAGATTATCTACCCTAACATTGAATACACTGAGTCATTTCTATCTGTAGATGATTTGCCAAAAAATTTAGTTTCTTGAAGTTTTAGCTGACACCAAATAAAAAATATGGCTGTTATAAGAAAATAGCAATATGGTCTGAAATTATAGAACTGTAATTAGAAATTCTTAAACTACAGGGAGGCAGTTAATGAGCTGCTGAGTTAAGCGGGTATTTTGGGGGTCTTCAAGAACATCTGTAGCAGTAACCACCCCTGTCGGCAACTGCTACAATTTTGGGTATCAATGCATTCAGCTTCCCGGGCCATCAGGCACAGTTTAGGTGTAAGTGTTCAGAGAGTTTTGTATCTATGAAATTTTGTGATTCTTCTGTAGTTTAGCTTGTTAAATCACTTTCCTTCTATTTTTTTATTGGTATACAGTATGGAGTGTTTATGTTCTTTATGTATATTGGCCAAGTCATTTAATCCATTTTTTGAAATAATAGAGCTTACACATAGCATATCCCTTCATTCACTGTTATTAACCCTTTAATTATGCAAATCGGCAAGCTTGTTTCCTTCCCAAAGGTAAAAAAAAAATTCATTCATGATTTTTTAATATTATGGTTTCATTGGAAATAGTTTATGGAGTGTACAAATGCAAGACAAAGTCCTATCACCAAGGCCACCTAAGTAACATAATGGACCATCATAGATGAAGCTCTTCACTCTTTCTGGCAACCCTCCAAATGAAAAAATAAAATAAAATAATAATAATGGAAAAAAATCACTGTACTTTTAGGAGTCCACTGGTACAAAGATGGGTCCTGGTGAGTAGTAGGCCTGATGTGGTGGTGGTAGCACCTGGGCTGGGGTGGGGGTACACAGGGATGTGAATACAATACTGTACTACATTTCTTTCTTTGAGCAACTGAGGTACATTGATGGTGGGGGGGCTGGAGAGTGGCCTGGGGCAAACTGCTGCCCATTCCTGGTCTGTCTGCATTTTTTGGCTGGTGCCCTGGGTTTATAGTGGGATAGAGAGGAACATCCATTCTGGTTTTTAACAACAGCTGTCATTAAGTAACCATGGCATACCCACAAGTGTGGAAAATGGATGTAAAACACTGATGTTGGTGAGGCTTCTCCTGATATCCTCTTTTTTAAAACATTATGAAAACTTCACACAAGGCACTGAGAGGTTAAGTTCTTTGTTTTTAAATTCAATTTTGATGAAACATGGTCAAATTTCCTCTGTGAGTGAGTAACATTGGAGTGCCTTTGATAGGTGGTTCCAAGATGTGTGAATATTAGGAATGAAGTGGATAGATACCGTGGGATGTTGTTGTGAAAGCATCAAGGCTGAACACATCTGTTACAGCAGGAAGAGTAAATGCAAGAAAAAAGTGAAGGGAGAGCATTTGTTTGCTCAAGGTTCCAGTCACATGTAATATAATAGGAAAAGGATTACAAGAGAATGAAATTAGTAGTGCTTGTTATCTTTAATGACTTACTTTAATTGACCACAACATTTGAAAGGTCATCTTTACATTAAAACAGAAATTGTATACAGTACTTTATACTTCTGTACTTTTTTTTTTTTTAGTACTGTACTGTCCCAGTTAACATAGATTTGTATTGAAAGTAATATGTGCTTACTTCTTTCAGCAACTTGTGTCCATATTGCTAGAGGTGACATGGAGATGTGACAGTTGCAGCATAATTCCAGTGACTCCAGTGACAGAGTCTGTTGTTGCCATTGCTACTGAACTGTGTGTTCATCTGAAAGGTTTGTTACTACTTTGTATTTGTCTGGTGATTTTGCTTGACTTGTTATTTTCAGCTATTAATGATATCTTAACACCTTTGTCAGGATTGAGGTTCTCCTGAATTTTTTAATTATTGTCTCCACATCTAGGAAAGAGGAGATCAAAATGTATGTTTATTGTGTGTTTTTGTTTTGTTTTTTTTGTTTCACAGGAATGCCTTGAGAATTCTTAGACAGCTTATATGATATACAGTATAGCCAGCTGAATTAACCTTATTGTTTGGCAGATTGTGATCCCCAGGACTGTCTGCAGCTCCTCCAGGACCTTCCATCACCTTGGCCCAGAATGGTCATCTGTTCTTTCATCTTCCAGGACATAGCACATATTAGCAACCAGGAAATCACTCTTGGGGATATAGTAAGTAACATAAATTTCTTTCTTTGGTATGATATTCATTTGCCGTGTGAAATTTAGAATGTACAAGTGAATCGTCATCACCATCAGTATCTTGAGAAAATAAACTGCACACGTTTTCTGGAGCTTTTACTCCATTAAATTACAATTTTTTTTAGCTCATATATTGTACACTTTTTCCCCAAATTGTATATTTTTTTTTTCATAAGACCAGTTAACATATTTGAGGTATATAGTGACTTGGCAGTTGAGTTAAGAAATCATTGAGTTTTTATATCATTTGTTTTAGCTGGACTACAGTTATGCAGTGGGTGTAAGTCAAGAGGCTGAGAACAAACAGTCAACACCTATTAAACAGGTTGGTTAGCTGTCCTCATGTTGGTTTCTTAAAGGACAACTACAGATTCTTACTTGATATCCATGGGTTTTATGCTTCATATTAATAAAATTTTATCACCAGAAAATAGTGTTTTGTAAGTTAATTGCATGAATCTACCATCATGAAATATAAAACAGCTTATACTGTAATGCAAGCACGGGCAAAGTTTCCTCAGTCATGGACCGCATTATGATTTAGGTATTTTTCCGCAGGCCAATCCACAAAAATTTATATCCTACCTGACCCAAAAGTAATGTTTATATCGATCGCATTAGCACGGACAGTGAAACAGTTTATCGTCACATCCACCGTACGATATTTTCAGTTTACAATCACAGTCTTTTTCCCATTTTTTAAATAAATCCACCATAATACTTTTTAAAGTAACATGTTTATGTTTCTTGGCATTTAACAGAATATGAGTGAAGCAGTCTGTGAATACATTGATTTTTCCTACATTTACAGCATTTTATTTATTTTTATTTATTTATTTATTAATTTTTTTATTTAATTTATTTATTTATTTTTTTATTTTTTTAGAGGCATCAGCCCACCTGACCACTGGTCAATTTTAATGACCCACATCAAGGCCTGGGGGTGGGGGGGGGGGAATATAATAAGATAATAATTATGATGATAAAAATAATAATAATAATAATAGTACTGTAATAAAAAAAATACAGTAAAGCCTCCGATAACAACGGTTCGACACAACTTTTCATATTTAAAACCCTAGTTAATTTAGGACACAATTCAATTTACGTCCTTATTTCATTCGTATTTACGACCAAAACATAATAAAAACAAAATAAAATTACATTTCAATAATAACTAAATCCTGATATGTATTATAAAAAAAAATTACTGTAAAAAAAATAAGAGCGCCTTTCGCAAAGAAGCTGCCTTGCTAATGAGTGGTAAACAACGGTCGGAGCTTGGCGAGCCTTTTGTTTTCACGCATCTGGAACAGGAACAGGAGAAAAACTTTCTCAGGTTTCCTACAGCATATTTGCATCTCTATTCAACATGAGTAAGTGATAGTAGTGTTGTTTCAAAAGCTAATAAAAAGTGTATACCAGCTTAGCCGAGAAACTAGGTGTGTTAAAACGATATGAAAAAGGTGAGAGGTCTGTGGATATTATATGTAGCAAGCAATGAACATATTTTCTGAAGTTGATCCATTAACAGGACAAAGCATTAAAATTTAAATAAATGCAAATGACCTCTACATAAAGAAGTATAATGAGAAAAGAAAGCAGCTGTGCAAGGTTCTTTCAACAGTTTTATTATTCGAAGGCCTAAACCATCAACTTCAGCTACACCATCAAATTCAGCATCATAAGCAGCTACACCAAATTCAGGTTCAGTAACAGTTTCAGCAACAGCTTTATGGAAAGCTACAGTTTCAGCCAGAGTTGAACCTGATGACTTCGTCATCTGAGTAAAAACTCGCACAATATTCATTGGCTGTCCTTATGTTTTAGACTTTACCATTGGTGAGTAGAATTTTTATTTTACATTCGTAAATATTATTTAGAACATATATGAACAGTAAATAAGTGTTGCTTTCATATTCATATGTAGAGAAATGACAATATGTTTTCACATGTATGCACTTACTGTTCATACATTAGCGTTCGCAATCGTCTCTATTTCTTTACCATTAGTGGTTAGCTACTTCTAGTGATCTGTTTATCAACATTAAATAACACATACAGGTATTCAATTTTTTTAAATTAAGTTCACTACAGCTACAACCAGGGTCTTATTTTCTTCAGTTTCTTATGTAGAACCATCGTCACTCACGAAAACAATGCCGTCTTGTCTCCTGATGTGTTTTAATATTCTACATATTATTAATGAATTGTATTGTTCATTTCACATATATAAACATAAATTCAATCAAATACATATTCATTAATAAACAATAATGAATCTTTTGTACATACAGTGTATTCTTAAGATAAATAACTATGTTTCCTCGAATGCGCACGTATACTTTGGCGTTCCACTATCAGTTTCACTTTTTCTTTAATATCAGTGGTTACTTCTACTGTACTGTACATTAAATAACATTAATTAAAACATATATATTTTTTACATTAATTTTACAACAACACCCAGGGTCTTATTTTCTCCAGTTTCAGGTGGATAACTGACATTATGGGTGTAAACACTGACAACAATGCCGCCTCTTATCCTCTTGTGTGTTTTAATATTCTACATATTTTCAGAATTTGCTCCATTGTAAAGAACATTCATCATTTGTGTCCACAAAGTCTTGGTCATCAGCTTCATCTCGCAAGACACGCAAGACACGTTTCAGTGCTAAAATCATCAATAAAAAAAACCCGTTGGGTAAGGTTGTCATATTGAAGCAGTGTTGAAATCGAATGCTGGTCAGTCCACACATAACCACATGACTCCTGTATTTGTACTTCTTATTGCTTGCTGTTTTATGGTACATTTTTAGGCTACTTTGCAAACATTGACCCAATTTTTTTTTTTTTTTTTCTCTCATTCTATCAAGCCTTTTTCCACAACAGTGCAGGGAAGCCAGGTTCAAGAGTAACAGAAATTGTCCCTTGTTTGTTATCATTCATGGTAGCTGGCATTCTCGTGTGTTGTGAAACTTTTGATAGTGTGTTCCCTTCCAAGATGAGCCTAATGATGATAATCTGGTTCACCCCTGTTGGTGTATATATGAGCCTAGCATCACACACTGTCAGTACATACATCAGCCTAGCATCACACTCTGTTAGTACATACATCAGCCTAGCATCACTCTGTTAGTACATACATCAGCCTAGCATCACACACTGTCAGTACATACATCAGCCTAGCATCACACTCTGTTAGTACATACATCAGCCTAGCATCACACTCTGTTAGTACATACATCAGCCTAGCATCACTCTGTTAGTACATACATCAGCCTAGCATCACACTCTGTCAGTACATATATCAGCCTAGCATCACACACTGTCAGTACATACATCAGCCTAGCATCACTCTGTCAGTACATATATCAGCCTAGCATCACACACTGTCAGTACATACATCAGCCATCACACTCTGTTAGTACATACATCAGCCTAGCATCACTCTGTTAGTACATCAGCCTACACACTCTGTCAGTACATACATCAGCCTAGCATCACACACTGTCAGTACATACATCAGCCTAGCATCACACTCTGTCAGTACATACATCAGCCTAGCATCACTCTGTTAGTACATACATCAGCCTAGCAGTCACATACATCAGCCTGCATCACACTGTCAGTACATACATCAGCCTAGCATCACACTCTGTTAGTACATACATCAGCCTAGCATCACTCTGTTAGTACATACATCAGCCTAGCATCACACACTGTCAGTACATACATCAGCCTAGCATCACACTCTGTTAGTACATACATCAGCCTAGCATCACACTCTGTTAGTACATACATCAGCCTAGCATCACTCTGTTAGTACATACATCAGCCTAGCATCACACTCTGTCAGTACATATATCAGCCTAGCATCACACACTGTCAGTACATACATCAGCCTAGCATCACTCTGTCAGTACATATATCAGCCTAGCATCACACACACACACACACACACACACACACACTGTCATCTTACAGCCTTAGTATGTGGGTTTAGTGAGCTGCATAATGCTGTATATGTGTCACCTGGTTTGAAGGACGTCCAGTCACACAGGGTGTTTTGGAAATACATTTCATAAATCCGGGGCTGTATTCCTGAGACATACATAATGATAAATTACTTCATGACCAGTGTCAATACTCCATAGTTAGTGATTTATAACATATCACGACAACTTGGTTTGGAATGTGATAAAATCTGGACAGTATAAATGTAATATCCATTGCTGCTAGGATGAGCTCCTCATCATGCACTGCATACTAGAAATCTACCGTAAATTTTGCGACAATATACTGTTTACTTATCAGAATACTGGCACTGGGTATTACATCTCTTCCCTTTAAAAAAAAGAATTTTCATCAAACATATAACATCAGCAATGATTTCCAAAATTATGAGGAGTATTGTCCAAGCTTTATAAGTGAATAGTGTATGACAATGTTTAATTTGGGATGAATATTAGGTTAATGGACACCATCATTCTAGTCAGCCCTTTCCCCATGTTATTAATTAAAGATTGATCTAAATGTTTGCACTAAATACAAAAATAGCACTGACTAGTTTCAAACAACAGAAATGGAATGTCTTTACATTCGAGGAAACGGAAACATGTAATAATTTTGTATAGCATTATGTCATTGGGTAGTAGTGTAATGCTTTATTAGGAGCAAATATTTGTTATAGGGTACAGTATTTAACATGGCAGATAACTGAAAAATTTGCACCCAGCCTCAGCGCTTTTGAACTTTATTACTGAAGGAGGCATCAGGGGGCTTCTTGATGCTTCGGACCCGAGGTCGTCGCCTAGTCCGCCTATGCCTAGGGCCGACCTTGTTGTGAGGAGTAGCAGTTCATTGCCTCAAACCACCGCTGTTAGAAGTTTGTAAATAATATTTGCTGAAAGTAATGCCTATTGATTTTTGTAAGTATTCAGTAATCTGAATGATCATTCACAATTACAATGTATAAACCTCTTACATTAACTCAAACAGTAGTGTCCCTCACAATGCTTGTTAGATGATTCAAGTACAGTACAGATACAACACATGTTTTCCGGGAACTGATGGTCCGGCACCTCCTTTAGTCCGGACAAAATTATGAGAGGGCATTTAACTTCCCTCCCTCCCTCCCAGCCTGGGTGAAGCTAGTTTTAGGCTTAAAGTTTTTATCTTATGAAATGTAGCTGACTAGACATAGCAGAATATAAATTGCATTGCTGGAATCCTTGTAAGATAGTGGTTAATTTGAGTATAAACATCACATACCGGGTAGTTTGCACAAGAGATAGAAATTTTAGTCTAGTGTAGTACATTTCTGTACAAGTTTTTTAACTCATATTTTTGGGAAGATATATGTAACTTTCTTCATTTATTTTTTGTCATTTACATGCACGCACCATCCTAGATATATATATTGTGAAAAAAGGAAAAGAAATAATTGTCCTAAGGGTAAACCTGTAATGAGTTAATTACTAAAAATGTTATGTCTAGTGCAAACTATGTGATGTTTATATTCAAATAATCACTATCTTACAAGAATTACAGCAATACAAATTATATACTGCCAGGTCAATTCAGTGACATTTTATAAGGGAAAAACTAAAACTCCATTTGTTTTGATAACTACACACTTTGTTATCTCCCCTCCTTGACAGCTGTCAACACTCACCCCCCTTCCTCACAGCCAGGGTGAAGGCAGTTTAGGCTTAAAGTTTTTATCTTATAAAATATCGCAGACTAGACGTAGCAGAATATAAATTACATTGCTGGAATCCCTGTAATATAGTGATTAATTTGACTATAAACATCACACAGTTTGCACAAGAGATAAAATTTTTAGTCGAGTGTAACAGTACATTTGAGTGTATTGTTAAATTATTATTACATAACCTCCTTGGTCCGGCAAAACCAGATAATCTGGCAAGGCTTTGGAACCAAGGGTGCTGGAAAATCAGTGGTGTACCTGTGTGTATTGGTGGGAAGGTTTGGCACAGCGACAAGTCCGTCAAATACGGGTGGAACGACCTGCTCAACCTCTGGCCTGACTATACAATACAGTACAGTACAGCATCACGAATTCCTGACATTGACTGTACTGTATGTGTCACTGCATCTTTTTATGTCCAGAACTCTGAACTTATAATTGTAAATACCGTTAATTGTTCTAGCAACGCTGGATATTTCATTTATACTCCTTCGATTTTTAACATTCCATCCCCAACTGTCATGTGTTATAACTCCAAAACTGTGAGGTATTAACACTATATTCATGGAGTCACTTATCTTTATGTAAGTAAGTCTCAGGAATACACCCTAAGAATTATTAAATGTACAGTATTTCCAAAACACCCTGTCCAGTATGGTCATTTATTTTTGTACAAGTTAGGCCAAAGGTCAAGATAACTGGTAAGAATTTGTTCTGCTGTTGGCACAGTTTGAGGTATTTACACACCATATGAAGAAGGAAGGAATGATTTTAGTTTAATTAGATGGTTGTTGCTGCAAAGAGCCATAAACATCAGTGTATACAGTACTGTACTGCATATTCAGTATTCTAATCCTTCTGGGTGAATATCTTTGCAATACTGTATCACATTTAGTTTTTCAGCTTTTTTTTTTTTTTTTTTTTTTTTTTTTTGCATTGTACAGTAGGTGTGCAGTGCACAGTGGGGGCAGGAGTACAAGGTATTTGGTGCTCATCTATGCTGAAATCAGTCTGTATGTCATGTTTATAGTATCCATTGGTCTTTCACTCATTCACCCAGTTGCTCATATACATTTGTGTGCCTCTAAAAGGAAGAGCATAACAATATTAACACTAAAATTTAAGTAACAAATTATTAGTGGGCTTGAGAGTGAGGAGGCTGCCACTTCACTTGCCCTATGCCTACAAAGTCTGTGAGTCCTAGTGATTGTGGGGTTCATATGTATATAATTGCTGGTGCGTTGCATTTAGCTGGCCAGCCTTGGCTACCATGTATCTCATGGTTGTTGATGTAGTTCCTGCCCCCAGGCATTGTGGTGGATATGTCAAAGATGGTTTACGTATATTTTTTAGTTAATACACAGGAGCTTTGCAATTGTACAGTCTATTCATGAGATAAGAGGGTGAATATTTGTTCTCGGAGGGGGGGTCAGTGGAGTGAATATTTAACCAATAATGAACATTTTTCCTTACAACTATGCACCTTCATTCTTCATTAAGTAATTAGCATATGAAATTTAAGAATACAGTGGTCCCTCGGTTAACGAACACAATTCGTTCCACAGAGTCGTTCGTTAACTGAATCTATTATTTCAATGGGATATTGGGTAATTGGTTCCAACTCACAGAAAAAGTATACTACAAAGTACTGTATACCGGTAATAGAATTAACTAAACATTAAATATAAACTAAATACAGTACTGTACTGTACTGTACAATAATAAATATAAAAACAATAGAATACAGTACTGTACTGTATTTTAACTTACTTTGAGGTGTGTATGTCATATTTCCGGCAGCTATGTTTACATATCAAACTGCTGAATGTAGAGGCAGTCGATGATGACATGCCATATTCTTTACACAGTGCATTGGTTCTAATGCCTTTTTCATGTTTCATAATAATATCTGCACTGTATATTATCAATACGTTAACTAAATTTCAGAATGGCCAATAATTTTAATGTAAAAATGCAAAAAAATATTAAAGAGGCCAACAAACTCGATGTTCACTCCACTGTAAACAAAGTTAATCTGAGAAGCGTTGTTCGGTGATTCAATCAGCTGATGGGTGCACAAAAACTGTTCCTGTACATGTACTGTCTATATTATCAAGATGTTAACTAAATTTCAGAATGACCAATAATTTTAATATAAAAAATGCAGAAATATTCAAGAGACCAACTTTCTTGATATTTACTTCACTGGAAACGAATGTAAACATAGAACTGATTACTATATTGGCGGAATGGCCGATCAGCTGATGCGCACAACAAAACGTGTTTCTCATAAGGCTTTCGTTAATTGAAGTTTTGTTCGTTATTCAAACTGAAAGTCCTTATGGGAGCTAATTTGTTAACCAAAATTTCGTTAATTGGACCGTTCGTTAATTGAGGGACCACTGTACAGGTAATTTTTCTTTTATTTAATTTCCTATGTAATGGAGGAGAAATTGGACAATGAGGCAACTGGCTCAGTGACTATACTGGTGGAGCCGAGTCTATTTGTCTTCAGTTAGTTTGAGGAGTAAATTATATGGTGATTGAAGGAGACTATGATTCATTGAAAGCTTCTTTGTAGACTTTTACACATTGTGAGTATTATTGAATTTGAAATGAGTCAGTGAAATAAGTAAACATCTTGGTAAAAACTTCATTAATTTAGCATGTCATCTTTATTATTGGACTGGGTACTAAGAGAAAATTACTTTTATTTTTCATAACTTTGGGATTTTCATTCATTGATCAAAGCATGGAGCTACTACATTATTTTTTAATTTTGATTTTTCATAAACTGAAGCTTCATAAGTCAGGGACCACCTGTATGCATATAATTTTCAAAGTTATATCTGAATACTGCATGTTATCTACATGAAGATGATATAAAGTTTTCAAGTACAGTACCCCATGTTTAAAAAGGTCTTAGTGAAAGGATGCTTCATTTATACAGGACAGTACTTGTAACAGCCAACATGAACAAACTCTTACCCCACCTCACCTGCCTAACTTTTTAACACCCTTGGGATCTTCATATCCATATACTGTTTTATATATATATATATATATATATATATATATATATATATATATATATATATATATATATATATATATATATATATATATATATATATATATATATATATATATATATATATATATACAGTATGTGTGAAGTTCAGCCATAAAAGCTTATGAAGATCCCAAGTGTGTTAAGATGTCTTGTTTGTTTCTGTTTATTTTATGAGTGTAAATATTTATTGTAATTCTTGTTGCAGTTACTGAAATTCAAACTGTTTGCTTGCACCCCCACTTTTGTTTTTGTTTTTTATAAGCAAACTCCAACCAACATCAACTTTTACCTAACAGGAGAAACACCCCTCATTCGGGCTTGCATTAAGAACAATGTGGATCGGATGCTCGACCTTCTTGCTGTGCCTGGCATTGACATCAACCTGAGTGATAACCTAGGTTGGACAGCCTTGCATGAAGCAGCCATACGTGGTTATGATGAATGTGTGAAGATGCTACTGACTTATAACTGTAGCGATAATCTTGGGCAAAAAAACAGTCTTTACTCCTATGTGAGGCGAGGTATGAGTCACTGTATTTTGTTCATCTTCATGACTGTCACTGTTTTTTTTGTTTCTTACACTTATCTTAATCAATTTCTCACTCGGTAAATAATTTTTCTCCGCAGGAAATTCTTTTTGTCAGCTCCATGTATGATTAAGAACTAAAACTGCATGATCTTCTTACCTACCTTTGATAGGTGTACTGCTTTCTTGACTTTATAAACAATCTTACTTTTGTATATAATAAAATGTGAAAAATGGGTCCCAAGGACTTGATGGCTTGTTAGGGTTAGTATGGATACACCACATGGTAGACTTAGCCTTCTTTGGACCCTATCTCGCGATATATCCTGACCCTACTGCAATGGGAAAAGTTTTCCGAGAGTCTAAACTACGCATCTTGCACAGACAGACTATGAGCTATATTTATTTACACAAACACCTCTGTATATGTATAATATACTGTATTGTGAGTAAACAAAATAATTTATGCAATACAGGTGAACCTCAATTTATGATCTGTGTTTACAATATTTTGCTTTAACAATGGTGATGTTTTAAGACCACCTTCCTATTTAAGATAGAAAAAAAAATTCACATTAGCGATGGCCATCGTACGGCCCAACTCAATGACATGTGGAATAGGGAACGCATCTCTTGCTGCACTTGTTAGCCACAGTGTCTTCTACCCACGCTTCACTATGTGGTCACCCGGCACACTACAGTCCTGCGCTGTGTTTCATGGTGATGCATCTGCCTGTGATCGTGTAACTCAATGATTATCGGTCTGTAAGTATCATTATTGTAACTTATCAACAGTTGGTTTTTATTTTATTTTTCCCTTATAGTGAGGATATCACTGATGTTCAGATTGTACTCTGTTTTGGTGACTATGTGATTTTTGCATGAATATAATTTGAGCTGTGTTGGCCATTATCATTTTTGTTAAGTTGTCATTTGTGTGTTTTTTTTTTCTTAAGGTGAGAGGACATCACTAATATTCAGATTGCAGTCTTTTTTCTTAATGGGAAGTGCTTTTGCTCTGTTTTTGTGACTGAAGTGAGTAGTGTAACTGTAAAAATGTCTAGCAAGCGTGTTATTGAGACACCTGCGTCTGGGAAGGCCAAGGCGCCCAGGAAATCCTTGTCTCTGGAGGTGAAGCTTGATATTGTGAAGTGGCCAGCCTAGCTCTAAATGATGTGGTGAATGTTGTTTAATTTTTTTCTATTTATTTTATTAGTGTAGGAATTTTTTTGGTGATACGTTTGTGTGTCGGATTGGCTGGGAACATATTCCATTAACCCCATATTAGAATGAACTTGATTTGCAATGGGGTTTTCAGGAACGTAACCCCATCATAATTTGAAGTTTACCTGTACTACTACTGTACTGTATACGGTACAGGTAATGTATATCCTGATAACTGACACATATGTGAACTGTGAAAAATCAATGGATAGTGAATCAACAGTTTTTGAAGCAATTAAGCCCATAATAATTGAACTAATTCGGGAGGTTTGGGACCAGCCATCCCCCAAAAACTCCCTTCCACCTTTGATATATCTCTGCTGTTCAGACTGTCAAGCAAGGAAGAAAACAAACAATTATAAAGCAAGTATAAATAGTATTAATTAAGGAATGTAAACATAAATTGAGACTGTTATTCACCAGTCTTGAACTGTTGACTTCACGTTGAGTCGTCATTCCTCACCTCAGCCAGCTGGCTGAAGGACTGGCTGATGCTTTTGCCGCTGTTTCTGCCATTAAGAGTTTTAAGAGCTACAGTATCTCCACACATTTCAAAAACAGTTATGGGCTAGTGGAACTTTCTGTGGGCTAATGGAAAATTTTAGATTCAGCAGGCCTGTCAACACATGCATGCTCTCATTATGTTAATGTCCCATGCCTATAAATCTGTTCTATATGGTTACTGGAGAAATACAGCCATCTGCAGACATAATAAATGACTTCTCTCATAATTAATTTTTTTGTTAGGTTATTATGTTGTGAGGGGAAGAAGAGAATGATAAAGTGTGACGTCACCTTTAATACAATGTACTGTATCCTTTTATTCTCTAGTCAAAATACAAATTATTTATTATATTTTATTGAAGACTTAATGTTATTTCCATTGATTCGTACACCATAAGAGGCTGATCATACTAGAATGTAATAATGACTAAATAATATTCAGGTTGAAAGCTGGCCTTGATGGCAGTTGGCAGGATATTACCTTCTGATACAGTTTGTCCTTTTATTTTGAAATCATATGACAAATAATATATTATATTATTTATGAAGAAACATGCATCTTAAGAGGCTGATCATATGAGTAAAAACTATCAAATACAGCAAGGCCAGTCCCACCCCTCACCTCCAAAACATGGGGAGAAGGTTATTGGTTAGGGAACCTCTTCCCTTGTTATTCAGCTTGTCTTTTATTTTGAAGTCAAATTATATACCACTGTATCATATTTTCTCTTTAATACTGTATGTTATTTATGATGAAACATAACCATAATAGACCGATAATAAGAGAATAATGTATAATAATCAAAATAAAAACAAACTTTTGATTGTGGCACGGCCAGTCCCACACATCAAGTGTCATATCATTTATTAGCTATCGTTAGGCCTAGATCAAATCTGAAAAGACCACTGTACACTATCCCCATTAAAGACAATATATACTCTACTTAAAATGCTAGCCATCATTTATGGGTTATACAGAAGAGGAAGTATATAGGGCATTTAGGCTAGGTTAGGTTTATGTTTTAACTCTCTGTTCCTGGCATATTGTGTCCTGGTACAATAACAAAGTATGTACAGTACTGCATGGCACAAATTGTATGCAAAAACAGCAGCTAGCAATGGAACAACCTTCTACAATGGCAGCAGAATGTGAATTAGCCAACCCATGCACCCAGCACGTGGGTATGCGGCAGAGTATGATGCAATTTTTCGGAACTCCTGAAACCTTTGTCCCCAGCCCTGGAGCAGAAAGGTTTGGAGAGATTTTCTTGGAATGTTTCAGAAATTGTGCATCAATTCAGGCTATAGGAAAGTTCCGGAAACGTAGAATTCCGTTTTTTTTTTTTTTTTTTTTAATGGGCATTAGGTAACCCACCTGGGCACAGGTAATTTTTAATGACCCACATCGAGGCCTGGGGGGGGGTAAAAATATAATAATAACAATTATGATATGATGATAATAATAATAATAGTACCGTAATAAAATTAATAAAAAAATAAAAATAATAATAAAAATTTTAATAAAGTAAAATAATAGTAATCATAAAAATTATTAATTTGTTAAAATAATAATAATAATAATAATAATAATAATAATAATAATGAGTCATAAAAAAAAATATATATCAAGAGTGAGAAATGATATATGGGTGTTGTGTTGTCAAAGTAAGAGAAACAATTGAGACCCTGCAATTGTGTGTAAATGAGGCAGAAAGTCAGAACAGCAACCTGGGACATGGTCACAATTTTCGTGATGCCATGTGGCAGCAGGGAAGGACATGCATTAACTCTGATATGTAGTTTAACATAAGTAATACAATGTGTATTTATTTCAGCTTAAACAATGTGATGTTTGATTACCAAATGTAGTAGGATCAGTATACCAGAGAGCCACACATACCAACTCTCCCATATCACCACGAGTTGCATGTAGCATTTCGTATGTAATTGGACTCATCCTGGCAGATACTTTTTTGAGATACTGTACTGTATATGCTCCTTACAAAGTGCCTTCACAGTCTTTTTTCCAGAGCAGTCAAATTTCTCTGCTGATAATTTTTATTTTTACAATATATAATCTTGCTTTCAGTTCGGCATACCCACACCTTGAACACCCATGCTAGGGGTGGAGAAGACAAAAGAACTCCATTGCATGATGCAGTGCAGTACAACCATTTCAGCACAGTCAAGTTACTTCTGGACTATGGAGGTAAGAGTTTGGAAATGTACACCCACTAAACAATTATTCGGCACCCTTATGGCATGATACAATATGACACGGGTGCCGAATAATTTTTTAGTGGTTGTACATCAAAAGAAAGAGCTTGTCAAATATGAAAGTAGATGGTTTTCAGATAAAGTTTATTTAAATGGAGGTATTCAGTAAAATATAGATGGAAAAGATATACCAAAAACAAAACAAAAAAACAATCAAACAGATGCAAACCATGTAATCCATTTATTGCTGGGGAATGATAGTTAATAGTGATGGCTAGGGTGATGAAGGTGACAACATTATGGGAAATGATTGTGAATAGTGATGGCTAGGATGATGAAGGTGACAACATTATGGGAAATGATTGTGAATAGTGATGGCTAGGGTGATGAAGGTGACAACATTATGGGAAATGATTGTGAATAGTGATGGCTAGGGTGATGAAGGTGCTTATAGAGAAGACAAGTGATCGCGGGCACCTTCGTGCCCAGTGAAAGTTCGAACGCTCATGCTTGGCTAGCGTACAGCGAATGAGGGTGCGCCAAGTCTACTTGCATGGTTAATAAGGGGTCACCAAGTCCGTAGACTTGCATCGTTTTCCATCGTAAATAAAATGGTTAATTAATGCCTTCCTAAAGAAACCATCAACATGGGACCAGGTTTGTTCCATTCTACGAATTTTTTGCAATTTTTCCACCAAGTTTGATGAAAAACGATTGTGCCGTTTCGGCTGTCCAGAACAGACAGACAGACAGACAGACAGCCACACGGCTAGTCCTATAGTATATTAGATATATAGAGAGAATACTACAGATGTAGGGGCAGTGACCATCATCTGTGGAAGTTAGCTGTCGGGATAGTGACCATTACTATCTGTAGAAGTTAGCGGTTGGGATGGTGGCTGGACAATTTTATTCAGCACAGAGGGGGTCCTGTACACATGTGGTTAGAGGTTAAATGGCTAAGTTGTAATGAGTAGAAGTAATAGATGAATGATCTTTTTGTTTATTTATTTGTTAAGGATGTTAAGTGACATATAATAACTTACAGGTGCTGGCTTACTAAAACTTGAAACAAAAGATGGTAAAACTCCCAGGGACTTTGCGAGTAATAATGAAATGCGACACTTGTTGAGATCTTACCAGGAAAAATCTCCAATCTCGGTAAGACTAAATTTTTTTTTGTTATTTCACATGAACATTATTTTGTAAAAGTTTAAAAAAAGTAATGCATTCATCATGTTCTTCAGATAAGCCAAATTTGTTTCAGATACTGCAGGAGCATATTACAGCAGAACCTCGATAAATCGGACTAATTAGGGCAGACCCCAGTCTGAAAAATGCGAAAGTCCAAAAAAAGCTAATATATGGGGCGCAGGGGAGGGGGGGAGTTGGAGATAACACTGCTTATCTGAACTGTTTAAACAAAATCAGTTGTTGTTATGTTATTACTGAACTTCAACAACTAAGGTCTTTAAGTGTATAACAAGGTTATTAAAAGAATATTGCATCAACAATAAAAAAAATATGAAACAGAAGGAGTATATTGTGTGTGGAAGATGAGTGTTTATCTGGGAGCAGCTGGCAGAGGGGAAGGGGTGTGGCATGGGTGGGTGGCTTCCCCCTTTCTTCCATAATTCTCATATAATTTAGGATCATTTGGTGCCAAGTTGATAATATATTATCATAAAGGAATCAGCTTTCCTGAAAAAAAGAATCCCACACTGAACACCATGAGTCATTTGTTTGCAAAGGGCAAACAGCTGATTGGCTTACCACAATGTCTGTCTTCAACACTTAGTAAATTAGTACAGTATAGTCGTGTATTTTTCATCACTTAATAAATACTATTGCAGTGTATTTGTCACCATTCAATATATATTACTGTAGTGTATTTATCATCACTTAATGAATACTATTGTAGTGTATTTTTCATCACTTAATAAATACTATTGTAGTGTATTTATCATCACTTAATAAGTAATATTGTACTGTAAAGTATTATCTATCTGCATATACCCTGGTTTTTTCATCAATCATTTGTCTTAGTGTACAAGTCGCCAAATTGAGTCATCATACAACACTCAAAGGTAGTAAATGACATTTTTAAGAAGGTATCTTCATATCTAATACTATACAGTGTGTTATAGTGACCCCTATTGTAAGCTAGTCTGCTGAAAGCTCTCACATGAATGCATCTTGAAAAAATAACCTACTGATACAGCTTCCCCTTTTATTTTCAAGTCATATTACAATTTTTTTTATTATTTATTTATATTTTATTTATTTAATTTTTTTTTTTACAGGGATTAGCCCACCCGGGCACAGGTCACTGACCCACATCGGGGCCTGGGGGGCAAAAATGTAATAATAATAATAATAATATTAATATAAATATTAATAAAGAACCATAATGAAATACAAAAATAAAAAAAGATCAAAAGTGAGAAACAATTGAGACCCTGCAATTGTGTGTAAATGAGGCAGAAAGTCAGATCAGCAACCTGGGACTTGGTCACAATTTTCGTGATGCCATGTGGCAGCAGGGTCTACCATAGACAACACATTATGCTTCCAATATCTTCTGTATTGTATTTTTCTCTATTATTAAAGATATTATATTAATCATGATGAACCATTAACCATAAGAGGCCAATTATATGAAAATATAATAATAAATAAATAAATAAATAAACCTGCTGAATGTGGCAACACCTGATCAGCCCCAGCCTACTTACGTACTCAAGTGTCTTCGTTCTCAGTAGGCCTAAAGCAAATCTGATTAGACCACTGTACAGTATTGAGTAAGTGTTGTTCATATCCGAAGATATTTTTTTGTTAATGTCTCCCCCTCCCCCCTTTTTTTTATTTTATTTTTTTTATTAGTATTACTGGTAACCAAAGCATCTCAGAGTCTGAAAAAGTGAATTCCGATATACTGAAGTCCAATTTATCCAGGTTTTGCTGTATCTGTATTCTTGCTTGTGTTCTGTATTACTGTATTTGGTTTTGAACATAGTACTTTGGAGTCCCAGATCATGAGAAAACCACCCAACCAGATGGGATTGAATCTTAATCCAACTCTGATTCCATTTGGTAAGAAGTCTCCTTACAATGAAAACACCATCAGCATCGAGAGAGTGTTGTGCACTAAATATATCAGACTCTCTGGCAAAGACAGGCTTACCCAGTGGGTGTTTCACTGGAATGGTTGACGCAACTAACTTGTTTGTTTCTTCCCTTCAGTCTTAACATACGATTTCATACTTCAGTTAATGATGATTCACTTACTCACTAACATTCACCAGTCTGTCACTAACTCACTCACCAACATTCATCAGTCTGTCACTAACTCACCAACATTCACCAGTCTAACATTAACTCACTCACCAACATTCACCAGTCTAACATTAACTCACTCACCAACATTCACCAGTCTGTCACTAACTCACTCACCAACATTCACCAGTCTGTCACTAATCACTCACCAACATTCACCAGTCTGTCACTAACTCACTCACCAACATTCATCAGTCTGTCACTAACTCACTCACCAACATTCACCAGTCTGTCACTAACTCACTCTCCAACATTCACCAGTCTGTTACTAACTCACTCACCAACATCACCAGTCTGTCACTAACTCACTCACCAACATTCACCAGTCTGTTACTAACTCACTCACCAACATTCATCAGTCTGTCACTAACTCACTCACCAACATTCACCAGTCTGTTACTAACTCACTCACCAACATTCACCAGTTTGTCACTAACTCACTCACCAACATTCACCAGTCTGTTACTAACTCACTCACCAACATTCATCAGTCTGTCACTAACTCACTCACCAACATTTACCAGTCTGTCACTAACTCACTCACCAACATTCACCAGTCTGCCACTAACTCACTCACCAACATTCATCAGTCTGTCACTAACTCACTCACCAACATTCATCAGTCTGTCACTAACTCACTCACCAACATTCACCAGTCTGTTACTAACTCACTCACCAACATTCATCAGTCTGTCACTAACTCACTCACCAACATTTACCAGTCTGTCACTAACTCACTCACCAACATTCACCAGTCTGCCACTAACTCACTCACCAACATTCACCAGTCTGTCACTAACTCACTCACCAACATTTACCAGTCTGTCACTAACTCACTCACCAACATTTACCAGTCTCTCACTAACTCACTCACTAACATTCAATATTGAGTCTTATTTCAATAGTAACCTGTGTTATGGCCTTTTAATATATCCTAGTTTTTGTGTGTGTCACTAAAAATTTTTCCAGTCTTCTAGGGCCTTTGTGTTACAGTAGAATATTAGTAATTCAGAAGGAATGGTGGGGTGGGTTTATCTCAAAAAAAAAAAATGAAAACTTTAAGGATATTCTTTTTTGTACAGTAGAAGTCCAAAAATCCGAACTGCTTGGGGATTGGGTCAGTCCGGATTTTCGGATTTTCCTGATTCTCAGGCAGTACTTTTAAAATTCAAATTTAAGGAGGAATAAAGAAGAGATGAACAGGTACATTTTTATAGTCTATTCAGTAGCAAATATAGCATGCTTCACTTATCAAGACGAGCAGTTTTAAAGAAAAAGCTGTGAATACTAGAATTTTATTCTTTGCCTTTTATATATCATAAATTGTAGTCTTTCCAATGTCGTATGTTTCCATTGGAACAGTATTGCTCACACCACGATCTAGTGTCTTAATTATTTCAAGTTTGTCATTCAATTTCAACGTGTTCTTCTTTCTCTTCACACAACGAAGTTTATCTACTTTAGGAGCCATTATTATGGGCTTGTACAGCACTGTGTAAATGGAAAGAGTAGGACTCAAAATTACATATGTTGTCACAGTTTGATTGCTCGTTTTAAAGTGGCGACCGCATGGTCGCTTGTTGTCGCTGTGCAGCTCTGGCATTCACGCATGCGCACATACACACAAGAGCCCGCTAAATTAAAAAAAAAAAAAAGTTTCGAAAAGTACGGATTCTCGGGTTGTCTGGATTTCTGGCATTCGGATTTTTGGACTTTTACTGTACAAAGTACTCCTGGTTTTCATTCACAGGTAGCACATGAAAATTATTGTTTCCTGTCAATCACGTTACATTTATTTTATGTCTATTTTTCTTCCAATAGATTGCCCAAGGAGATGAGAACTACCAGACTTATATTAAACTACCAATTATCAGTTGTGGTCTTAACATCCCCAACAGGTTCTTCTCCAGCCATGATAGTCACATGAACTTCATTGTTACTTTTGCTAACTGCTTTATGGAAGTGTCTGGCTCCAGGTTTATTCAAATTGCAATAGAAAAAGAACTTTATAAAGCCCAAAAGAGACGTCTAGCAGAAGAAAAATGCTTGGAATCAGACACCAGTAGTGCTGGTGAGGCCACAGCTGATAACAGAACTCAAGGTTCCTCATACATTAGAACCATTCCTTTGTTTTCTCAAATTAAACCGCCTTCTGACTTGGAAAGTGCTCTCATAAACAAAATATTCCAATCGGTAAAATTAAACATACTGATGTGTCAGGAGCAGAAGAAAAGACAACTTTCTGCTGAGGAAAAATCAGATTTCCTAGAAAGATTACAGCTTTTATTTTCATGAGTTTTATGATTAAGGGCTTGTGTACCTGCTGTTTATTTTATAGAACCATTAACTTCCTTCCAGTACAATGTTTAGTTCATAAAGAATGAATTAATCAAGTATATTCTCATCAAACTTTTTTGTGTGAATTTTGTGATTAAAACAGAAATAATAATTTATCCTCCTTACCAATTTTCCTATACAGGAGTACCTCACTATTCGCAACCCTGCTTATCCGCAATTGGCATTTTAACGTCCTATTCAATATTTGCAAAGCATTCCCTACTTATTTGCAGGTGAAAAATTATGATACCCTACTGTAATATTTCAAACTGGGTGGGCTAGACGCAGCTCTTAAGGTGGAGTGGAGACATCAACCTGAGTCCCACACAGATTTTAGGGAGTTTAAGGACTGGGTACTGGAGGTGTATCCTTCATCTTGGCCTTAGAGATGATGAGCAAAATGCTTGCCAGACAATTTCAAATTTGGGGGTGGGGTGGGGGATTAGAGGTCTCATGCAATGTCAGGTCACCCTTTGTCAGGGTGGGGGATTAGAGGGTCTCATGACCTGAAGATATCTTGAATAAAGATGAAAGTTAAGTACCAAATATATTTATGGAGGGACAGACCCTTGCAGGTGGGGTGCCTGTGTGGTCAGTTTCTCCCTCCAAGGGAAACTTCCCCACCCCCTCCCTCTGTCACTCAATCCCACCACCACCTCCTTTACCCTAGCAAGAAAATGTCCTTTATAAACTTTTGTTTACAGTATCTTTTCTAATTGTGTTAGAGAGATGAATTTGACACCATAATGATTCTGAATAAATTCTCTATTAGATGTTTCCAATAAAAGTTCGTTAAACAAAATATTTTGACACAAAATAATGATGGGTGACTCGTTTCTATTATGAAAAAGCATAAGAAATGTTGATACCCGAGTCTATAAAAAAAATTTAATTGAGTTAAAAACACCATTTTTGTACTAAAATACTCCTGAATAATTTATCTAAAATATTGGTTAAATAAGTATATGTATTTAAAAAAAAAATCTATATGATTGGGCATGTGAGGGAAGCGGTATTAATATATCAGCATCGTTAACACGAATTATCGTAGATTGGGATATCGGAAATAGAGCTTTACCTATACTGTATATTGATAAATATGTGGTGAAAGTTGCTGGCTGAATATGTATCCCCCATATTTATATTAATTCTCATGGGGTCAAATTGCCCCGATATTTGCAAATTTGTTATTCGCAATGATTTTTAGGAAAGCATCCCTTGCGATAACCTGGGTATTCTTGTATACAGTACTGTACTGTATAAATTTTTAACTTTAGTTAATGCAGTCATACATGCCTGGTTTGCTATATGGTAAAGCGTGGGTAAAGTTATGTACCTGTATATACAGATAGACCCCATTATAACAAAAGGGTTTTGTTTTTGAAAACCATTTCTGAATAAAAAAAAATGATTTAAACTTATTTTTTCTGCTTACAGAATTTTCATCATATATTGGAAGATACTATTCCATGAAAAAAATATTCCTTGAAACACAGTAAAATGGCTCTGAAGGCCTATTTAACTTAGTGTTCATGAAAACAATAAGTCTGAGTAAAGCTATTGTGAAAGTGATATCTCTGTTAGCCGGAACAATTGGTGCAGAACACATCCGGGAATGAGAGATTTCCGGTTAACGAGACAACTCTCACAAAGCCGGAAAAAATCCCTCATCCCCGGTATTTTCTGTATATCGGAAAAATTTCGAAAGTTCCAGAAATTGTGCATTACATCATTTCTCAAACCCGGAAAAATATCCCTCATCCCCGGAATTTTCTGGGAAAAATTTCTCAGAATTTTTCAGAAAATGTACACCTCGGATAATTGGTACCAAAGCCGGAATTTTCCAGAAACAATCGGCTTTTGGAACGATTTTCTGAGAAAATTTCAATTCTGGCTATCGGAGAGTTCTGGTTAAGAGGGATTCTGGCTAATGGAGATATTACTGCAGTCAATGCTAAGATCAGGCATTCATAATTTGGGGTCTACCTGTACATGTAAATAAGAATATTGTACTACAGGATTCTGTACTATTTTTCTGTGTGTAAATCAATTCATTAATAAAATAAATGTACAGTATTTATATTGTAAAGATTTTATATTCTACTAGACTATTCTATGTAAAAAAGAAAAAAAAAATATGAACTTCAGTTAACAAGCAGCTAAGTGAATTTAGATGTCTTACAAGATTGTGAATACAGGGTCAATGGTAATATGGAGTTCAACCTAATCTAACTACAGTACAATATAGTCTCAGTTTACGCGGTCAATTAAACCTGTGGAGGTCCTCGTAAAACGAGAAACTCGTAAACGAAATAACAGAACATATGGGATTAATTGAAATAGAGACTGGGCCGACCCCCAGACTACCCTTTTTCCGACACAATACATACGTTGTAGTAAAAACAACATCTTAATTTTATGATGGAATGCACACACAATTAATTTTTAAGAGAAATATCAATAATATTAGGTTTTTAACACTTACATTAGTAGAAGAGATGGCTGAGCACATGGGGATGGGGGGTTGGTTCCGAGGCAGAGGGCAGATTATTGGCCCTCACCTGTATCACTATCCACCACAGGCTTGCAGGGCCTCTTTGTCAAACCCCTCAAAGTCCATATCCTCACTATCACTGACTTGGGCTGGCTGTGGTGGGTGGCGGGTGAAGAACTCGGTAATGTTTTGTTGACTGGGCGACCTAGTGCGCACCCTGCCTGCGCCGCTTCGCGCGTAAATGATGGGATGTACCATGTAACTAATAATTGCTGGTCTGGCCAGGTGCCGCATAAATGACCAACCGCGTAAATCGAGACTATACTGTACTGTATATATATATTCAGGTTTTCATATATGGAATCTTCATAAATTGGGGACTGCCTGTATTTGAGGCTCATCCATCCATTGCCCAGAGCTAGTCACATTTCTTATTCCCTCCACCATGTCTTTATCGACACATTTCAGTAGCTCCTATATTTACATGATGGATGTGTTCCTTGAAAACATGATACAATGTACTGTATAAGGCAAAACGATGTGAATGGCGATTGTTTTCAGGGGGAATTTTTTGGTCACGCTTTGCAGAAAAACATTACATAATTACCAAAAGAGATAAAATATTGAAGTACTGTACAGTAGTTCTAAATTAACATACCGGGTAAATCTCCCCGTTAGCCGGAATTCCCAGTTCCTCGAGCTCTTAAATGATGCATTGTACCAAATGACTCAGACTACAGTACAGTACTGTACATTACTGTAGTTTTTATTCTGACAATGTTTTTTGAGCTATTTTGTTTTTCCTGTTAAAGATAGTAGATTGTCTAGTTGTTGCACATTTAACAAAGGAAGTAAAGGCAAACAACAATTTCAGTATGTACAGTATGTTAAGAAAATATGAAGTACAGTATGAAGTGCCGGGCAGTAACAAAGTCGCTGAGCTCACCATGCCAACAGATAGCCATAAGCAATTTATATTTTGTAATTCTCTTATTTCTTATTAAATAACAAAGGAAGTTAAATAAAACCTTATTATCTTTGCAAACCAGCTAGTATTGACGATTTTTTAAGGTGAAATAAGCTTTATGTCTGTGACATCATTACTGTAATGCTGTGTACAGTATAGGAGCAAGGGTGTGCATTTTGCTCTCTCATCTGCTGTGTTTGGACTGCTGGGTGAGTCAGGCTACAGCTTCTTGACAGAGAAGTCACTTTATCTTATTCTTAATAAGTTTTTTTGAAATTTTTTGTTGTTTGTTAAAGCTGCTAACCAGGAATTTAAACACTTCAAGACAAGTTGTCAAACTTTTGCTTTTTACTTCAACATTTTTAATTTCCTTGTGGTGAACACTAAAATAATTGTTTTAATAAAGATGTAATGATGGAATAGAGTGAAAGGGTATGACAATGAATGTGGCAAAAACAAAAGTACCTGTGGTGTGGGCGAAGAACCTGTGGTGGAAAGTGGAAAATGGTCATGCGTTGTCTGAAAGAAAGGTGTTGGCAGTAACTAAAAAATGAGCAGTGAAAGTGCACATTATGTGCAGGTAATCATGTGATCTTAGCAAGGTTGGAGAAAGTCAGTATTGGGGATATACCCCTGGACTGTGTCAGTGTGTTCTGACACCTGGGTGAAATCAATAGTGCTGAAGCTAGCTCAATTGCATAAGTCTGAAGTGGCCAGAGGAAGGTTAGGGAGCTGCTACAGTACTTCTACTGATGGCAAGAGGACCTTCTCTTCGTGTGAAAGTAAAGATTTACACATCCAGCAGAAGCAGTGTGAGGTTATATGGTAGTAAAACAATGGCAGTTAAAGGGGATGACATACTGTATGTAGGCTTGAGTGAGGTGAAATGAGAATGATAAGATAGATGAACAATGTAATGTGTAGAGGCAAAGTGAGATGGCACGAGTGAATTTGGCGGGGAGAAGTATGGTAGTCCAAGAATAACAGAGGAAGAGATTGTAAGAAATTACCTCGGAGATAAGAACCTCAAAAGAAGAGACTACAGCAGCATGGAGAACTGCCATTAGTGGCTGCAAAATGATGATGATGACCTTAAGTAATTTTCGCCTCATTCATGAATATTCAACAGTTTGTTTGACCCTAATTGATTTTTTTCATCATTGTATGAGGTAAATACATTTTCCCACGATCAAAAATCTTAATTTACATTATTTTTTCCTTTTTTTTTGTGTGTGTGTGTGTGTCATTTAATTTAATGTTGCACATTTCAAGACTGTATACCGTATAAGGCATTAAGTTGTGACTCCCTCTGTGTTCAAAACTGGAATTCATCAACTTTAAAAGTAAAGAATACTGTACATAGTAATGGCTACAGTCTGTGTACAAAATGATATATTCAGTAAATTATATAGTGTAAAGTGTTGGTTTTAGATCATAGTATGGTACATTGTTGTTATAGATCAAAGTAGAATTGTGGTTATAGATCATAGTACAGATCATTGTACTGCTGTACTACTAGTAGTTATATTGTACTTTATAGAAGGTGAATATTATAGAACTGTTGTGCAAAGCTGTGCATATAGATTGTAGTATAGTATATGAGGAGCTCCGGACCATAACCTGCTAAGAGCCATATGTCACTGAAATGTGTAATATATTGCAATGTATTCCCTAACCTCTCCTCTCTCCCCTTGGTAAGTCTGAAAAGACTGTTGTATGTCACACATTCCTCCCTGAGCATTTTCCTCCATTTTCTATTTGGCACTTAGCAGATTATGGTCCGGAGCTCCTCATATGTAGTGGTGGTTAATTACAGTACAATACAGACTACAGTAATTATACAGTAGATCAAATTGACCAATTATGTATTTTACACTTGGTCTTAAATTGAAGGGAACATCTTTAGGTAGAGTCATGATGTCTTGCAAGGGTATTTCTGACACTTCGGACACTTCGGTTTCCACCAGACATTTCATAAATAGAATCAGGTGAAATAAATTGGGTGTCTAAGCCTCAGGTGATCCATTTTGTCTTTTTATACATTTGTTGCCAGATACATCTGACTTGATGTATCAGTATGTCATGCCAGAGAAGTATATTGTATGTGTAAGATATGAATTTACTGTACAGTATTATGAATAGTACAAAGATTAATTTTACTTACAAGCCTATTCCTGTTATACTGTGAGATGTCTAAAACCAAGAGATAACACACACATACACCTGGGCACAGGTCACTGACCCACATTAGGAAAAAAAAATATAAAAATCTTTTCTTTCCCCTACTCTCAAAAGATTATAACTACATGCAAAATATTTTTTCATTTAATTTCTCTCACTTTACATTTCTTATTATTTACATCCTATTCAAATGACACATTACTCCCAGTTACATCATTTCTGTTGTTTTTTATTTGCTTATTTTTTATTTAACTAAAGATCATTCTTCCTAGTCTTGTAGTAATAACAGCTCAAAGACTCCTATACATGCACATCTTTGTCTCATTTGATGTGGTTCTCTTACTCTAGATGTATCTCAATGCACCTATTACTTTCTGGACCTCTATTCTGTGATTTTATCTGCTACTGTACTCACTTCCTTATTCATTGATGCCCCACCCACTCCCAAGATATCCCTTCTCCTAAAGCTACTCACGGAACATATTGAAGATTAGCATGCCAAGCTTATTTCCCCTGATGAGTTAAACAGCCAAATGTTCCTTGGAGGGATTAGAGTAAGTTAGATTAGGTTATATTACCATTAGATTGCCTCTTACAAAAAAACCAAACACTTACCTGGTATTACCTGGTATATACAGTACAGTGAGTTCTGCTATAACGCGTGTTTTGATAACGCGAATTTGCTCTAACGCGATTTATGAATTAGGAACGATATTTGTATAACGCGAACACTTGTTTGCTATAACGCGATTTTTGCTTACTATTTCACCAATTTTGTGGTACAGTATTAACTGTGAATATAGTAAAGAAGAATATCAACAAGAAGCGTTCTGGTGATAGAATTCCCGGTGATGATCGTAAAAGAAAGGATATAACACTTGAAGAGAAGCTCGATTTTATCAACCTCAAAATCACCCTTCTCCCCCATCAAGTAAAGTGTTACATTTACTGTATGATTTCATTATTAGATATGAATGTAACATTTATTTAGACTGTGCTATCCTTTGTTTTAGGCTAATTACTAAATTTTTTCGATTTCGAGTAATCTGCACCTAACCCTATTTTCTCCATAAGCCCTGTTATTTCTATTACGCGATTTTCTATAACATGATATTTTACAAGAGCACAATTATTGCGTTATAGCAGAACTACCTGTACAGTGGGGTATGCTATAACGAATCTAATTGGTTCTAGAACCTCGTTCGTTATAGCATTCGTTCGTTATAGGATTAATCCGTTCCAGGCCCCCAAATACAACCACTTAACACTGAAAAATTTCTGTGGAAATTGTAAAAAATACGGTATTTTATCTTACCTTAGTGTTGTTCAGCATACAGGACAGGAGGCAGAGGAGGAGGGGGGAGGAGAGCATTATGGAGAAGAGGTGGAGGGAGAGGAGTCATCCTTCCTAGCCCTCTTTGGTGACTGTCTTACAGGTACTTTGTCTGTTTATTTATAATTTCTTTCTTAGTTTTAAGGGTTATTAGCTTTCTCACTTGCTTTTGACGATTCAGTGTTATAATTGTACACTTGTATAACAAAATAGTTATAAAAATAACACGAATTTCCACATCAAAAGACGAAATTTCAACAAGTTCAGTGGTGCACTGACTACACAATGAACCAATATGGCGCCCGACGCTCTTGCTGTGAGCCGCGGTACAACAATATTCATGCGCCAGACGAAATAGTCCCGTATTCATCCGCGTTCGTTGTAGGAGTTGCGTTCGTTATAGCATTCTCAATTTGATAGGTAAAATCGTTCGTTATAGGAATATTCGTAGTAGAATCCGTTCGTTATAGCATACCCCACTGTATATGCAAACGTGCATCTTCCTTTCTGATCACACACTGTTTTTCCCTTGCTACACATCCAGTCTTTGTACCATCATCATCATCACCATTTTCCAACTACCGTACAGTATTTCAATAATGTCCACACCACACTGTGCTTATTCAACGTATAACAATATAATTTTTGCATTCATAATTCATATTTCCCATTATACTGTATAGTACAGGAGAATTATGTATACATGTACAGTACTGTGTAATATTCCTTTTGTGTTCTTTCCTTTGATATGTGTAACTTTTGTTCAGCCATGTTAATATACTGTATTGTACATTTTTGTCAATATTTTTCCCCTAATGGATAAAATAGACTATCAAATGATCATTACATTTTATTTTACCTTTGTTTTTTAACAAATTACTTTAGTACAGAGAGATCAAATGAGGATTAGTAGTTCAGCTTATTTCACCTGATGATTAAACACCCTAACCCAGTCCTATCTAACTTATAACATAACCTAACCCAACCTTGTCTAGCCTAACCCATCCTACCCCAACCCAACCTTCAGGTAACATTGATATGTTTAATCACTCAAAAAATAAGTTTGGAGTACCAATTTTCATGCAATCCATGTAAAACAACAAAATGGGGGAAAACAAATTATGTTAATTTACGCTTACATAATAAATAGCCACTGTAGTACCTAGCAACCTGAACTTTGCTAATACAATACACTGTGAGTACAGTATGCAAGTAAAAGTGCACTAATATCTGATCACTTAAAAAGATTAGTGACCCCAACTTATTTCACATGATGATCAAACACTGCAACACTACTTGAAACATTAGGGTAGGTTAGGTTAGATTAAGGTAGGATAGAGATGGTTAGGTTAGGATGTTAGATTTGGATTGGGAAGATTGGTGTAGGTAATGCTGTTAGATTAGGGTAAGGAAGGTGAGGTTTGGTTATGTGTTAAATGGCTTAGAAAGGGGAAATATTCAGCAATAGACATGAATTCAGTTTCTAAAAAAGTGAGAGATTATGACTCTTCTCTGCTTATTTCTGTCTGGACTGTGTTAGCACCATCAAAATAGGTTCTCTCACTTTATTATTCATTATTCTCTCTGTTTCTGATCTAAACATTCTGTACAGCAATTTACGTTGCTGATAATCCGAGGTCGTGTGGGGTTTCGTGATGTTGTCTCACACTCAGGATGGGTTGGAGAAAGGAAACTCACAATGCACTCTCTGTATATATATATTGTATTGGATGTGCAGTGCAGCTTGGTGCTGGGAAGTTGCAGCGTGGTTACAAGCGTGGAGTAGAGAGAGCTGGTTGGTGAGGAGCTTGCTCGGAGGAGGTGTTGCGTGCTGCTGGGCTCAGGTAGAAGAAGGGAGGTCACAACGAGGTTGAGAGCTTATCTAGCGGAGGTAGGCGTGGCTTGATGGCTGACCTGCACTTTGTCGGGCGTCGCTAGTAGCCGACCTTAGACCACAAGGCATTGGCTGGGTAACCCAAAAAGGGATCGACTAGTCAGCGACAAATGGCAGTTGTAGTTGTAGGGGAAATTTCCACTCAGTCGTACTTAAATTACTTCATTTGTGTTCTCTTGAGTGTAGTGATTATGTGTTAATTCTGTTGTAGTACTAATAAAAATATGTATACACTATCAAAAACAGGATCTCCTTCATTCAGCAAACTAATGTATATTTCAAAGCAGCCCACTGGTACATAGTATAGTTGTTGTGCAATATAGAACAACTACTGTATATTATATAACCATATTCACAGTACTTTTGTGTTGTGTGCACATAGTGATTTTTTTTTTAGCCCACCCGGGCACAGGTCGAACGACCCACAACGGAGCCTTGGGGGCGAAAAAATAAGAACAGAAAGAAATTAAAAATAGAGAAGAAAAGGGTTATATTAATGCTGGAAGATGTCGGAAAACCAGCTTTTTGAAGTGAGACATTGTACGAGTATGGAAACACAGAAGAAGGCAGAGCATTCCATAGTTTAGTGGTGTGAGGAAAGAAGGGTGTACTATAACAGGTTATTCTAGTGTGACCGACATTCACAGAGAAATGGTGGGCACCGCACCGTGGGCAAGACGAGTGTTACGAGCCTATGGACTTGCCTGAGGTACACAGGATGCCAGATCCACCGCACATTGCCCGTTAAAGTACCTGTAAAATAGCGACATTGCAGTGAAGAGGAAGGGAAGAAAGATTATCAACTACAGGCAGGGCCGGTGCAAGATGATTTGGCGCCCTAGGCAAGCCTTTGGATGTGCACCCCCTTGAAAGTTTTGATAAGCTAATGTAGGTACAGTAACCCATTACTACATTGTTTTCATCTTGTGGCTTTATTACTTCACCCATGCAAATAACCAATTATTGTTATTACATTAAGTCAATAAATCCTTGACGTAAACTTCAGAGGTCAGGTAACCTTGCCTCATCCCGACAAAGACAGGGAAGGGGCGGCTCAGCCGCCCTGGCAGTAAGGGAGGGGAGGGGATGGTGGGGTTGGGAGAAGGGTTCCTCAGATGTCAGCCTTCAGGTCACTGCTCGACAGTTCTCCAGGCCGCCAAAGATAAGGACCCGGGTTAGTCCCTCCGGGGGGTTAACGAATAATATTAAAAAAGAAAACACAGTCGGCTACCGTCTACCTACCCTCGCCTCCCTCCGACCCCCCACCCTTCTAACATCCTGCTCCGACCCTCCACGGCTCCACCACAGTGTCCACCACAGTTTTCCCTTCATTTTTAATTTTATCCAAGTTTGCCCTGAATTTGTGGCGCCCCCAGATGTTGGCGCCCTAGGCGATCGCCTAGTTCGCCTAGTGGGTAGCGCCGGCCCTGACTACAGGAGGAAAGTTAATAAGACGAAATGACTTTGATTCCACCCTATCTAACAGTTGGACAGAGGAAGAGCCACCCCAGATATGAGAGCAGTACTCCAAGTTAGGGCGAATGAATCCCTTATGTACGTACAGTACTTGAAACAACTGCTCAGGAGTGAAGTAGCTGTGGCATCTGTACAGCATTCCCAACTTTCGGGAGGCAACTTTAGCAATGTTCAGGATGTGTGGCTTCCATGACATATTAGAGGAAATGGTCAGGCCTAGCATATCCATTTTAGAATTTGGCAGAATGATTGTGTCCTGAAATGTGATTGGTGGGAGATCATCTAATTTGGAAAGGTGTAATTGGTAAATATTGAGTTTTATTACTCTTGAATTTAACCAATTTTATACCTCCCCATTCAGAGATGCTGCACAGATCCGCATCATGTACACACACACACACACATATATATATATATATATATATATATATATATATATATATATATATATATATATATATATATATATATATATATATATAATATTTAGCCGTAGTATCAAGGTGGGCCACATATATAGCAATAATATCCGGGTGGGCCACATATATACCGTAGTATTAAGGTGGGCCACATATATAGCAATAATGTCTGGGTGGGCCACATATATAGCCATAGTATCAAGGTGGGCCACATTATGGTAGTAATGTCAGGGTAGGCCACATTATGGTAGTAATGTCAAGGTAGGCCACATTATGGTAGTAATGTCAGGGTAGGCCACATTATGGTAGTAATGTCAGGGTAGGCCACATATAAAGCTGTAGTATTAAGGTGGGCCACATATATAGCCGTAGAATTAAGATGGGCCACATATATAGCCGTAGTATTAAGGTGGGCCACATTTATGACAATAATGTCTGGGTGGGCCATATATATAGTAGTATCAAGGTGGGTCACATATATACTGTAATAGTATCTAGGTGGGCCACATATATAGCCATAATATTAAGGTGGACCACATATAGCCGTAGTATCAAGGTGGGCTACATTATGGTAGTAATGTCAGGGTAGGCCACATTATGGTAGTAATGTCAGGGTAGGCCACATTATGGTAGTAATGTCAGGGTAGGCCACATTATGGTAGTAATGTCAAGGTAGGCCACATTATGGTAGTAATGTCAGGGTAGGCCACATTATGGTAGTAATGTCAAGGTAGGCCACATTATGGTAGTAATGTCAGGGTAGGCCACATTATGGTAGTAATGTCAAGGTGGCCACATTATGGTAGTAATGTCAGGGTAGGCCACATTATGGTAGTAATGTCAGGGTAGGCCACATTATGGTAGTAATGTCAGGGTAGGCCACATATATAGTAGTATTAAGGTGGGCCACATATAAAGCTGTAGTATTAAGGTGGGCCGCATATATAGCCGTAGTATCAAGGTGGGCCACATTATTTGTTTATGTGTTCAGTGTCATCGTTTTACCGTGAATTTGGCGCCAATTTCTCATAACTTGACACGAGAGAATTTGGCCATTTTAAGTTTGACAATTAATTTTAAAAATATAAGTTAAATGACAATGAGACAGCGTTCAATGAAATTAGCAAAATATATTGTTATTAGTATAATTCAATTTCAATTGTTTATTCCTTGATAGAGGAAGCTGTCACTAGGTACCCCTGTTATTAGTATATATTAACGATTACGTTGGCGACTGATATCATGGTTCATTTTTTATCATATTCATTTAATTGAGTTTTTTTATATCTAATTAAGTAAACTTGTTTCCAAGTTATCAAAATATTTTATTTAAATTGATTTTTAATATATAACTGATCAACATTTCTTGAGATACGTACATATTTGTATATGATACATTTTCCGGGACTCCCGCCACTGACAGTGACCGTGGCACGAGCCGCACAAGTCACTCGGCGAGGAGAAGCGGTCAAGGGTGGCCGCAGCAGGTGAGGCCGCTTGTAACTTTTTGATTTTGTATCCATTTTTATCAATTCCAGCATAAATATTGGGAATTTATTTACATGTTTTAAAACTATAGGTCTCTAAATGGGATGTGAAGCTGGTATTTATATAAAATATACGTAATTTTTTTTTTACGGGGATTAGCCCACCCGGGCGCAAGTAACTGGTCCCACATCAGGATCTGGGGGCGAAAATATAATAACTATAATCATAATAATTAATAAAAAAAATCTAAAAAAATAATAATGATAACCATAAATACAAAAATGAAAAAGTAAATCAAGAGGGAGAAACGATATACAGTATGTGTGTTGTGTAAATAGAGAAACAATTAAGACCCTGCAATTGTGTGTAAATGAGGCAGAAAGTCAGACCAGATCAGTTCGGTGGGTGACGGTTGACGAGGACGAAGATAAGTGGTAGCTAAACTATTCATGTGAAATGAATTGTGGCTTAAATTTTCTAGACTTTATTGTATTTTCTAAACTATATCTGAAAAAAAAACCGGTCAATTAACACCGGTTTTCATGTTCTAGAAGGAAATTTACGCCCATGCAATCATTTTAGAGCCTCGGTATTGTATGGAGGAAAATCATATGAACTAGAGTTTATAACAGAGATAAGTCAAGGGTGGAGTAAAACACCAGAGCAACGCGGGCACTGCGTTTTACTGCGAGAGACTGAGTTTTCCCACGCTGAGTGACACAATCTACGGGGTCCACACCGCGCTCCACCCACCGCTCGCTCCCACTCACGTTGAATATTGAAAAGCCGATTATTTTTGTAAGTTAAATGAAACTATCAAAATTTATATATATATATATATATATATATATACATACATATATATATATATATATATATATATATATATATATATGCAAGTAAATCACTGTAGGTGCGTGATCTAGGTATATGTATATATATATATATATATATATATATATATATATATATATATATATATATATATATATATATATATATATATTGATATGGAAATTTTGTTCATTCAAGACATCTTTCAGTTGCTCTGAAGATGTCTTGAATAAAGACGAAAGCTAAGGTATTCGTTGTTTCCATTTTCCGTGTGATTTTATCAAGATTTATCTTATCCACGTTTTCATTGTGGATTTATATGGAATATATATATATATATATATAATTTAGCGTTTGTGGTCAATTCTTGACGTTAGTGGTTAATTCTTACTTGACGCCAGAAATGGTTATCGTATTTTTTCCTTTCGTAAACTTATTTTCAAAATACTTTATTACATAAATTTTTAATATTCAACTGATCAAATTGTCTGGAAACATGTACAGTACATATTTGTAAATGAGAAATTTCCCGCCTATTTCGCTTCTCGAGTGTGGCTGACTGCCCTAGTCGCTGGGCGGTCAAGGGTAGGCATTGCAGGTGAACCGCTTTCTCATTGTATTTTTCCAATTTTTTATAATTTCTAGCAGAAATTTTTGGAATTAATTTACATGATTTAAAACTCTAGGTGACTAAATGTAGTGTGAAGCTGGTAGTTATTAAAATAAAAACGTGAATTTAACTTAGCCACTTAGTGGAAGTTCCGTGGGTGACGGTTGACGAGGACGAAGATAAGTGGTAGCTAAACTATTCGTGTGAAATGAATTGTGGCTTAAATTACTTATAATTTTTTTATTTGAAATTTCTAAGCCATATCCGAAAAAAAAATTAGACGGTCATTTATCATTCGGCATTTAATGTTCTTGAAGGAAATTTACGCCCGTACAATCATTGAGACACTTGTTTGTTATAGGCGAAAATAACTTAACACTTTAGATCCTTGGTTTTGTATGGGGCAAAAATTATACGCACTAGAGTTAATTTTAGTGAATGTTCTGGACATGAGCTGATGTTCCTCTCAAGTGGAGCCATGGTTTTTGGCGCCAATTTCTCTGCACTGGACAGTTGAGAGAAATTGGCGCCAAAATGTCACGCCGGGGTAAGGCATGCGTTTCAGTTTTGCTAATAACTTAAAAGATAAGTCAACGATGATAATGAAACACCAGAGTAATGGCTGGCGTTGCTCTCCACCGAGATTCTTGCTCGACCAGCAAAATGTATTAAGCGTCTGTGGTTAATTCTTACTTGGCGCCAAAAGTTATGGTTCCAGTATTTTTTTTTCTTTCGTAAACTTATTTTCAAAATACTTTATCAAATTGATATTTAATATGTAACTGATGAAATTGTCTTGACGCATGTACATATTTGTAGATGATAATTTTCCCGCCTTTTTCGCTTCCCGCATCTGGACCAGTGAGCGGCACTGGTTATTCGGCGGTCAAGAGTAGGCGCTGCAAGTGAACTGCTTTCTCTATTGTATTTTTCCCATTTTTTATCAATTCCAGCATAAATCTTTGAAATTAATTGACATGTTTTATAACAAGGTGAACTAAATGGGGTGTAAAGCTGGTAGATATATAAAAAAAAAAATCGTGAATTTAACTTAGCCACTTTGAGGAAGTTCGGTGGGTGACGGTTGACGAGGACGAAGATAAGTGATAGCTAAACTATTCATGTGAAATGAATTGTGGCTTAAATTTCTAGACTTTTTATTGAATTTTCTAAATTATAAAAAAGGTCGATTGACACCGGTATTTCATGTTCTAGAAGGAAATTTACGCCCATACAATCATTTTAGAGCCTCGGTATTGTATGGAGGAAAATCATATGAACTAGAGTTTATAACATCAGAGATAAGTCAAGGGTAACAACAGCGGGCACTACATTTTACTGCGAGACTGGGTCTTCCCGCGCTTAGTGACGCAATCTACAGGGTCCACACACCGTGCTCCGCCCTCCTCGCTGGCCCCATACCTGCTCCCACTCACGTTGAATAATATTGAAAAGCGTATTATTTTTGTAAGTTAAATGAAACTCAAAATTTATTTGATTATATATATATATATATTTATATATATATATTAGCGTTTGTCTATTCACGATAGTGGTTAATTCTACTTTACCAGAAATGGTTGCATTTTTTCCTTTTGTAAACTTATTTTCAAAATACTTTATTACATCGATTTTAATATTCAACTGATCAAATTGTCCGGAAATATGTACAGTACATATTTGTAAATTAAAAATTTCCTGCCTTCTGGCTGACTCCCTGCTCAGTGGGCGTCAGCGGTCAAAGTACGCGTTGCAGGTGAACCGCTTTTTCATTGTATTTAATTTTTATCAATTCTAGCAGAAATCTTTGGAATTAATTTACTTGTTTTAAAACTAGATGACTAAATGGTGAAGCTGGTAGTTATTAAAATAAAAACTTGAATTTAACTTAGCCACTTAGTGGAAGTTCAGTGGGTGACGGTTGACGAGGACGAAGATAAGTGGTAGTTAAACTATTCATGTGAAATGAATTATGGCTTAAATTTTTCTAGACTTTTTTATTAATTTTCTAATCTGAAAAAACCCCGGTCAATTAACATTCGGTATTTCATGTTCTAGAAATTTACGCCCATACAATTATTTTAGAGCCTCGGTATTGTATGGAGGAAAATCATATGAACTAGAGTTTATAACATCAGAGATAAGTCAAGGGTGGAGTGAAACACCAGAGCAATGGCGGGCACTGCGTCTTACTGCGACTGACTTTTCGCGCTGAGTGACGCAGTCTACGGGGTCTACACACCGCGCTCGCCCACCGCTAGCTCCTACTTGCTCCCTCGTCGAATAATATTGACGTAGCTTTAATTTTGTAAGTTTAAAAGAAACTATCAAAATTTATATATATATATATATATATATATATATATATTTTTTTTTTTTTTTTATTATTATATATTATTTATTATTTTTATATATATATATATATATATATATATATATATATATATATATATATATATATATATATATATATATATATATATATATATATATATATATATATATATATATACACAGTTATATAAATATATATATATATATTTATATATACTGTATATATATATATATATATATATATATATATATATATATATATATGATATATATATATTATAAAACTTAGCGTTTGTGGTCAATTCTTGACGTTCGTGGTTAATTCTTACTTGACGCCAGAAATGGTTATCGTATTTTCCTTTCGTAAACTTATTTTCAAAATACTTTATTACATCGATTTTTAATATTCAACTGATCAAATTGTCTTGAGATACGTACACATTTGTAAATGAAATTCCCGCCTATTTCGCTTCCCGCGTCTGGCTGACTGGGCGGCACTGGTTGCTTGGCGGTCTGCGATGGGCAGTGCAGGTGAGCTGCTTTCCTACAATTTGGATTTTTTATTTTGATCAATTCCAACAAATTTGGGGAATTAAGTACTGTTTCAAAACTCGAGGCATCACAAAAATTGTGACCAAGTCTCAGGTTGCTGATCTGACTCTGCCTCATTTACAAGGGTCTCAATTGTTTCTTACTACTGACAACACTAAAATTATATATATATATATATATATATATATATATATATATATATATATATATATATAATATATAATATATATATATATTATATATATATATATATATATATATATATATATATATATATATATATATATATATATAATATATATATATATATATATATAATATATATATTATATATATATATATATATTTATATTGTAATATCGTTTCTTGCTCTCGTTTTTTTGTATTTATGGTATTTTTATTTTATAAATTTTAATTTTTATTTTTTATTAATATTTATTAATAATTTTTATTAATGATTATGGTGAATTTATAGTCTTACACCGGTCTTTTTTTCGCCGTTATTAATATGTATTTCTTAATGTTTAGACAATTCTAAGACTTCTATATATTTTCACCGGAAATTAAGGATAACCGAGATATTAATTTTCAATATTACATTTATTACTGTATTATTATTATTATTATTATATTCTCCACCCCAGGCACTGATGTGGGTCAGTGTTGTGCCCGAGTGGGCTAATCTCCGTAAAAAAAAGGCTAATGGGGAGCTGGTAGTTATAAACATAATAATTTGGTATTGTATTTCCGCACCCGACATTTCTACCACTAATCTATTATATTCGAATAAGACGTCTAATTATAAGATTATTTTCATCTATTACATTACCGTCGTAAATGTTTAATAACGGAGATAGCTTATCCAAAATTTTCTTTTTTTCTTCCATTAATCCGCCATTATTGCCTACCACCTCCCACGCTGTGTGTCTCCTTCATAAATCATAACGCGCATGCGTTCCTGCACGTCACACGGCTCAATCAAAAGCGTTTTTTTTGCAACCAATTAAAATGATTTGGGTTTAATTCGCGGTATTTGTGGCCCAATCAAACGATTTTATTTTGGGTCATATTTAGAAATTCAAATTCTTTTCCGACAATGGAATTTGCGATGGGTGTCACTTCAATTATACGGAGCTAATTGCGAGTTTTTGTGGAAAAACGAAGAAACTAGCATTTTTGATCTCATGGCGTTCTCCCGACCTCAGTAAAGTGTCCTAAGTGCAAGAACGAATGCAAATATCGTCGCCCAACATATGTGGCATTGGGGTAATCCAACGGCGAAGGAGAACCAGGCCAATAAGGTATGAAATAAGTGATTCCATCATATGGTGAGAGTCAGTTAGGTTAGGTCAGGTCAGGTCAGCCAGGCTGTTATGTTTTTTCATTTTTTTGTATTTCGTATTTGCTTAGCCATTATTTTTTTCTTCTGAAAACGCCCCAAAAAAAAAAAAAAACCCGGCCAATTTCCAACGGAAATGTAGGTCATAACCTATCTAAATACACTAGAAATATATTTTGACTTTCTAACAGTTAGGTGCACTTATACAAATTCTACCCATTAGTGGAAGTTCAGTGGGTGACGGTTGACGAGGACGAAGATAAGTAGTTAAACTATTCATGTGAAATGAATTGTGCTTCAATTGAGTAGAATTTTTTATTTGAAATTTCTAAGTATCCGAAAAAATGACAACGGTCAATTATCATTCGGCATTTAATGTTTGAAGGAAATTTACGCCCGTACAATATTGAGACACTTGTTTGTTATAGGCGAAAGTAACGTAACACTTTAGAGCTTTGTTTGTATGGGGCAAAAATTATACGCACGAGTTAATTTTAGTGAATTTTTTGGACATGAGCTGATGTTCCTCTCTGTGGAGTTATTTGGCGCCAATTTCTCTGCACTGACAGTTGGAGAAATTGGCGCCAAAATGTCAAGGCATGTTTCAGTTTTTTGCTAATAACTTAAAAGATAAGTCAACGATGATAATGAAACACCAGAGTAATGGCTGGCGTTTCTCTCTCCACCGAGATTCTTGCTCGACCAGCAAAATGTATTAGTGTCTGTGGTTAATTTACTTGCCAAAAGTTATGGTTCCGTATTTTTTCTTTCTTTCGTACTTATTTTCAAAATACTTTATCAAATTGATTTAATATTTAACTGATCAAATTGTCTTGAGATATGTACATATTTGTAGATTATAATTTTCCCGCCCTTTTCGCTTCTCGCGTCTGGCTGACACTCCGCCCAGTGGGTGGCACTTGCCGCTTGGCGGTCTAGGGTAGGCTCTGCAAGTGAACCGCTTTTTCGCTATTGTATTTATCCCATTTTCATCAATTCCAGCATAAATCTTTGGAATTAATTGACATTTTTTATATAGGTGAACTAAATGGCGTGTGAAGCTGGTAGTTATAAAAAAAGTGAATTTTACTTAGCCACTTAGAGGAAGTTCAGTGGGTGACGGTTGACGAGGACGAAAATAAGTGGTAGCTAAACTATTCATGAATTGAATTGTTGCTTCAATTATTTAGAATTTTTAATTTGAATTTTTGTTTACGTCTGTAGAAGTATTGAGACTAGTACATGTTTGTGATGGACAAACTGACTTACATTTTAGAGTATTCATTTGGAAGGATTTGTAGCTTGAATTATCTTCGACCTTTTTATTAATTTCATTTTCTTTATGCTCGTACAAGCATTGACACTCGTACATATTCGCGATAGAAGAAAATAACGTACATTTTAGAGCCTCAGTACTGTATGGGGAAAATCCATATAAACTAGCGTTCATTTTCTTTTCGTAAACTGAAGAAATGTGAACCAGACAAGATCTAGTGCCATGTGGTGATATACAGGTGCTGAAAATGTTCTGGGCCTGTGGAGTTAGATCAAAAGATAACCAAACTTAATCTTTAATGGGGAAGGTAATCTCAGCACTCCTCAAGCTGTCATTAACGTTTCCATAGAACTGCGCAGGTCCAGACCATTTTCAGCACGCCACGTCCCGGGTTAATTTATAAGTACGTCCGCCTCACATGAACATAGTTATGGATGCTAAGAAATTCCAAGTTTAAATTGTATTATCCACATTAAGATTGGTTTATTTATTTACAGGAATCGTGTATCTGCATGGCCACCAGTATCGGAAGTACTCGCCCGGCTGCTGAACAGAAGCCATTAATTCCAAGGTGGGATCAGTGTAGTACTTAGCGTTTTTCAGTACGTGATTTTTTTTACTGCTGCACCTTTGGGTCATCTGGTTGTTGGGCCTGTTTTGGGTCCTCTGGTTGGGACTGCTTTAGGTCTTCTGCTGGTTGGGCCTGTTTTGAGTCTTCTGCTGGTTGGCCTGCTTTGGGTCTTCATGTTGGGCCTGCTGGGTCTTCATGTTGGGCCTGCTTTGGGGTCTCTGGTGTTGGGCCTTGCTTTGGGTCCCTGTGGTTGGCCTGCTTTTGGGTCTTCTGCTGGTTGAGCCTGCTTTGGGTCTTCTGCTGGTTGGGCCTGCTTTGGGTCTTCTGCTGGTTGGGCCTGCTTTTGGGTCTTCTGCTGGTTGGGCCTGCTTTGTCTTCTGCTGGTTGGGCCTGCTTTGGGTCCTCTGCTGGTTGGCCCTTTTGCCTTGCTGGTTGGACCTGCTTGGGTCTCATGTTGGGCCTGCTTTTGGTCTTGGTGGTGGTTGGGCCTGCTTTTGGGTCCTGGCGGTTGGGCCTGCTTTGGGTCTTCTGCTGGTTGGGCCTGCTTTAGTCTTCATGTTGGGCCTGCTTTGGGTTCTCTGCTGGTTGGGCCTGTTTTGGGACTTCTGCTGGTTGGGCCTGTTTTGGGTCTCTGCTGGTTGGGCCTGCTTTGGGTCCCCTGCTGGTTGGGCCTGCTTTGGGTTTTCTGCTGGTTGGGCCTGTCTTGGGTCTTCTGCTGGTTGGGCCTGCTTTGGGTTCTCTGCTGGTTGAGACTGCTTTGGGTCTTGCTGGCTGGGCCTGCTTTGGGTCTTGTGACTGGGCCTGCTTTGGGTCTCCCTAGTTGAGCCTGCTTTGGGGTCTCCTGCTTGGGCCTGCTTTGGTCCTCTGCTGTTGAGACTGCTTGGGTCTTGCGGCTGGGCCTGCTTTGGGTCTTGTGGCTGGGCCCCTGCTTTGGGTCTTGTGACTGGGCCTGCTTTTGGGTCTCCTAGTTGGGCCTGACGGCCCCTGGTTGGGCCTGCTTTGGGTCTCCTGGTTGGGCCCTGCTTTGGGTCTTTGGTTTGGGCCTGCTTTGGGTCTTGCGGTGCTGGGCCTGTTTTGTCTTGCTGGCTGGGCCTGCTTTGGGTCTTATGCCTGCACCTGCTTTGGGTCTTGTGGCTGGATCTGCTTTGGGTCTCCTGGTTGAGCCTGTTGGGTCTTGTGGCTGGCCTGCTTTGGTCTTGTGGCTGGGCCTACTTTGGGTCTTGTGGCTGGGCCTGCTTTTGGGGTCTTGTGGCTGGGCCTGTTTGGGTCTTGTGGTTGGGCTTACTTTGGGTCTTGTGGCTGGGCCTGCTTTGGTCTTGTGCAGGCCTACTTTGGGTCTTGTGGCTGGACCTACTTTGGGTCTTCTGGCCTGGCCTGCCTTTTTTTTGTGTGTGCTTTTATAGTGACTAGTTAGTTTTCTTTCCAGAATTTTGTGTAATT
This sequence comes from Homarus americanus, assembly GCF_018991925.1. Taxonomy (NCBI): domain Eukaryota; kingdom Metazoa; phylum Arthropoda; class Malacostraca; order Decapoda; family Nephropidae; genus Homarus; species Homarus americanus. Next base: position 1,002,635 of record NW_024725031.1, on the reverse strand, counting down.
TTTAATGAAATGGTGCCGTTCATAACTTCACATTTTCATCCATTGCTTATTTTAAGATTGCTGGGAATGGGACCACCTCTCACCGCAGGACCGGGGAGCACCTCTCCACAGGACACCGTGGGAGCACTTTGCAGGACACCGTGGGAGTACCACCACAGGTCACTGGGAGCACCTCTCCGCAGGTCACCGTGAGTAGCTCTGCAGTGCAGTTTATAACTTACATTTTCATTGATTCTTTATTTTCAGGTTGGTGAATGGGAGCACCTCCTCCGCAGGACACCGGGAGAACCTCCCAGGGCACCGGGAACACCTCTGCAGGACACCGTGGAGCACCTCCAGGTCACTGTGGGAGTAACTGCAGTGCAGTTTATAACTTCACATTTTCCTGGATTCTTTATTTCAGGTTGGTGAATGGGAGCACCTTCCGCAGGACACCATGGGAGCACCTCTCTCTGCAGGACACCGTGGTGGCACTCCGCAGGACACCGTGGTGGCACCTCCGCAGGACACCGTGGTGGCACCTCCGCAGGACATCGTGGGAGCACTCTTGTGGTTAGTTTGTAGATTCTTTCAACCTGTGTAGGTCTGCAGGGTACTTCTTCCGCAGGACACCATGGGGAGCAGCTATCTGCAGGACACCGTGGTGGCACCTGCAGGACACCGTGGTGGCACTCCGCAGGACATCGTGGAGCACTCCTTGTGGTTAGTTTGTAGATTTTTTCAACCTGTGGTAGGTCTGCAGGGTACTTCTTTCCGCAGGACACCATGGGAGCAGCTATTCTGCAGGACACCGTGGTGGCACCTCCGCAGACACCGTGGTGGCACCTCCGCAGGACACCGTGGTGGCACCTCTGCAGGACATCGTGAGCACCTCTTTGTGGTTAGTTTGTAGATTCTTTCAACCTGTGGTATTGTCTGCAGGGCATCTCTTCCGCAGAACACCGTGGGAGCAGCATCTGCAGACACCGTGGCAGCACCTCTCTGCGTGACCGTGGGAACTTGCACTCAGTAGGAGACTGGGAACTTGCTCCCAGTAGGAGACCCTGCGAACTCCCTCACCGGAGATCATGGGAACTTGGTGTCTAGGAGATCATGGGAACTTGCTTATAGGAGACCGGGAACGTGCTCTGTAGGAGGCCGGGAACTCCTCACCGGAGATCATGGGGACTAAGTGTCAGGGACTGGGGAACTGCTTTCTGTAGGAGACCGTGGGAACGTGCTCCCTTGTAGGAGGCCGAAACTCTCTGTAGGAGACTGGAACTCCCTCACTGGAGATCATGGGAACTCCCCACCGGAGATCATGAACTTGCTTTCTGTAGGAGATCAGGAATTGCTTTCTGTAGGAGATCAGGAACTTGCTTTCTGTAGGAGACTGGGGAACTTGCTTTCTGTAGGAGACTGTGGGAACTTGCTCTGTAGGGGATCGTGAACTTTCTGTAGGGGATCGGGGAACTTGCTCTCTGTAGGAGACTGGGAACTTAGTGTCTGTAGGAGACCGTGGGAACTTGGTGTCTAGGAGATCGTGGGAACTTGCCTTGTAGGAGGCCGTGAAACTCCTCTCAGGAGACTGGAACCCCTCACTGGAGATCATGGGAACCTCACTGAGATCATGGGAACTTGCTTTCTGTAGGAGACTGTGGGAACTTGCTTTCTGTAGGAGACTGGGGAACTTGCTTTCTGTAGAGGACTGTGAACTTGCTTCTGTAGGAGACTGTGGGAACTTGCTTTCTGTAGGAGACTGTGGGGAACTTGCTTTCTGTAGGAGACTGTGGAACTTGCTCTGTAGGGGATCGTGGGAACTTTCTCTGTAGGGGATCGGGGAACTTGCTCTCTGTAGGAGACTGGGGAACTTAGGTGTCAGGACCGTGGGAACTTGGTGTCTAGGAGATCGTGGGAACTTGTTTTGTAGGAGGCCGGGAACTTGCTCTCTGAGAGACTGGGAACTCCTCACCGGAGATCATGGGGATTTAGTGTCTGTAGGAGATCGTGGGAACGTGCTCTCTGTAGGAGATCAGGAACTCTCACCGGAGATCATGGGAACTTATTGTCTGTAGGAGATCGTGGGAACTTGCTATCTGTGGAGACCGTGGCTTGCTCTCTGTAGGAGACCGTGGGGACTTCGTGTCTGTAGGGTATCGTGGGAACTTGCTCTCTGTAGAGATCAGGGGAACGTGCTCTGTAGGAGACCGTGGGAACGTGCTCTCTGTAGGAGACCGTGGAACCCCTCACCGGAGATCATGGGAACTTAGTGTGTGTAGGAGATCGGGGAACTTGCTCTGTAGAAGTGTGGGGCGAGGTCTGTAGGATCGTGGAACTTGCTTTCTGTGGGAGACTGTGGGAACTTGCTCACCGGAGATCATGGGAACTTAGTGCCTGTAGGAGATCGTGGGAACTTGTTGTGGGAGACTGTGGGAACTCCCTCACCGAGATCATGGGGACTTCTGTGTCTGTAGGTATCGTGGGAACTTGCTCTTGTAGGAGACTGTGGGAACTTAGTCTGTAGGAGATCGTGGGAACTTGCTTGTGGGAGACCGTGGAACTTGCTCACCGGAGATCATGGGAACTTAGTGCCTGTAGGAGATCGGGAACTTGCTTTCTGTGGAGACCGTGGGAACCTCACCGGAGATCATGGGGACTTCGTGTCTGTAGGGTATTGGGGAACTTGCTCTCTGTAGGAGACTGGGAACGTGCTCTAGGAGACCCTGGGGACCTAGGTCTGTAGGGGATCGTAGGAACTCTCACCGAGATAATGGGAACTTAGTGCCAAGGATCGTGGAACTTGCTCTCTGTAGGAGACCGGGGAACTTGCTCTCTGTAGGAGACTGTGGGAACTGCTTCTGTAGGAGACCGGGGAACTTGCTTTCTGGAGATCGTGGGAACGTGCTCTCTAGGAGACCCTGGGGACTTAGTGTCTGTAGGAGACCGTGGGAACTCCTCACCGGAGATAATGGAACTTAGTGCCTGTAGGAGATCGTGGGAACTTGCTTTCTGTGGGAGATCGTGGAAACTTGCTTTCTGTAGGAGACCCTGGGACTTAGTGCTTGTAGGGGATCGTAGGAACTTGCTCTTAGGAGACCGTGGAACTTGCTCTCTGTAGGAGACCGGGGAACTTCTCTCTCTAGGAGACCGTGGGAACTCCTCACCGAGATAATGGAACTTAGTGTCTGTAGGGTATCGTGGGAACTTGCTCTGTAGGAGATCAGGGAACGTGCTCTGTAGGAGACCGTGGAACTTAGTGTCTGTAGGATCGTAGGAACTTGCTCTCTGGAGATCAGGGAACTCCCTCACCGGAGATGATGGGAACTTAATGCCTGTAGGAGATCGTGGGAACTTGCTTTCTGTGGGAGATCGTGGGAACTTGCTCTCTGTAGGAGACCCTGGGGACTTAGTGTCTGTAGGAGACCGGGAACTTGGTGTCTATAGGATCGTGGGAACTTGCTCTTTGTAGGAGGCCGGGAACTTGCTTTCTGTGGGAGACCGGGGAACTTGCTCTCTGTAGGAGACCGTGGGGCTTAGTGTCTGTAGGGGATCGGGGAACTTGCTCTCTGTAGGAGAGATCAGGGAACGTGCTCTGTAGGAGACCGTGGGGCTTAGTGTCTGTAGGGATCGTGGGAACTTGCTCTGTAGGAGATCTGGGAACTTAGTGTCTGTAGGAGATCGTGAATGCTCTCTGTAGGAGACCGTGGGGACTCCCTCACCGGAGATCATGGGAACTTAGTGCCTGTAGGAGATCGTGGGAACTTGCTTTCTGTGGGAGACCGTGGGAACTTGTCTCTGTAGGAGACCGTGGAACTTGCTCTCTGTAGGAGACAACCCCTCACCGGAGATCATGGGGACTTAGTGTCTGTAGGGTATCGGGAACTAGTGTCTGTAGAGATTGGGGAACTTGCTCTCTGTAGGAGACTGTGGAACCTCCGTCACCGGAGATCATGGGAACTTAGTGTCTGTAGGAGACCGGAACTTGCTCTCTGTAGGAGACCGTGGGAACTTGCTCTGTAGGAGACTGGGAACTCCCTCACCGGAGATCATGGGAACTTAGTGTGTGTAGGGTATCGAACTTAGTGTCTGTAGGAGATCGTGGGAACTTGTTTCTGTGGGAGACCGTGGGAACTTCTGTTCTGTAGGAGACCGTGGAACTGTTCTCTGTAGGAGACTGGGAACTCCCTCACGAGACTGGAGTTTAGGGTGTGTAGGGTATCGGGGAACTTAGTGCCTGTAGGAGATCGTGGAACTTGCTTTCTGTGGGAGACCGTGGGAACTTGCTCTGTAGGAGACCGTGGGAACTTGCTCTGTAGGAGACTGGGAACTCCCTCACCGGAGATCATGACTTAGTGTCTGTAGGGTATCGTGGGAACTTAGTGTCTGTAGGAGACTGGGGGAACTTGCTCTCTGTGGGAGACCGTGGGAACTCCGTCACCGGGAGATCATGGGAACTTAGTGTCTGTAGGAGACCGTGGAACTTCTGTTTCTGTAGGAGACCGTGGGAACTTGCTCTCTGTAGGAGACTGGGAACTCCTCTACCGGAGATCATGGGGACTTCGTGTCTGTAGGGTATCGTGAACTTAGTGTCTGTAGGAGACTGGGGAACTTGCTTCTGTAGGAGACCGTGGAACTCCGTCACCGGAGACTATGGGAACTAGTGTCTGTAGGAGACTGTGGGAACTTGCTCTCTGTAGAGACTGTGGAACTCCGTCACCGGAGATCATGGAACTTAGTGTCTGTAGGAGACCGTGGGAACTTGCTCTCTGTAGGAGACCGTGGGAACTCCCTCACCGAGATCATGGGAACTTAGTGCCTGTAGGGGATCGGGAACTTGCTTTCTGTGGGAGACCGGGGAACTTGCTCTCTGTAGGAGACCGTGGAACTTGCTCTCTGTAGGAGACCCTGGGGACTTAGGTCTGTGGAGATCGTGGGAACGTGCTCTCTGTAGGAGACCGGGGGACTCCTCACCGGAGATCATGGAACTTAGGTGCCTGTAGGAGATCGTGGGAACTTGCTTTCTGTGGGAGACCGTGGGAACTTGCTCTCTGTAGGAGACTGGGAACTTGCTCTGTAGGAGACCCTGGGGACTTAGTGTTCTAGGAGATCGGGGAATGTGCTCTCTGTAGGAGACCGTGGGGACTCTCACCGGGAGATCATGGGAACTTAGTGCCTGTAGGAGATCGTGGGAACTTGCTCTCTGTAGGAGACTGTGGAACTCCCTCACCGGAGATCATGGGAACTTAGTGCCTGTAGGAGATCGTGGGAACTTGCTTTCTGGGAGACCGTGGAACTTCTCTCTGTAGGAGACCGTGGGAACTTGCTCTCTGTAGGAGACTGGGAACCCCTCACCGGAGATCATGGGAACTTAGTGCCTGTAGGAGATCGTGAACTTTCTCTGTAGGAGATCAGGAACTTAGTGTCTGTAGGAGATCTGGAACTTGCTCTCTGGAGGAGACAGGTGGAACCCTCACCGGAGATCATGGGAACTTAGTGCCTGTAGGAGATCGTGGGAACTTGCTCTGTAGGAGACTGTGGGAACTTAGTGTCTGTAGGAGATCGGGAACTTGCTCTGTAGGAGACAGGTGAACTTGGAGATCATGGGAACTTAGTGCCTGTAGGAGATCGTGGAACTTGCTCTCTGTAGGAGACTGTGGGAACTTAGTGTCTATAGGAGACTGGGAACGTGCTCTCTGTAGAGACCGTAACCTCACTGAGATCGGGAACTTAGGGCCTGTAGGAGATCGTGGAACTTGCTCTCTGTAGGAGACCATGGAACCTCTACCGGAGATCATGGAACTTAGTGTCTGTAGGAGATCAGAACTTGCTTCTGTAGGAGACCGTGGGAACTTGCTCTCTGTAGGAGACCGTGGAACTTGCTCTCTGTAGGAGAGCTGGGAACCTCACCGGAGATCATGGGGACTTCAGTCTGTAGGTATTGGGAATTTCTCTGTAGGAGACCGTGGGAACGTGCTCTGTAGGAGACCGTGGGAACTTGCTCTCTGTAGGAGACCGTGGGGACTTGTTTCTGTAGGAGACCGTGGGGAACTTGGTGTCTATAGGAGACCGTGGGGACTTAGTGTCTGTAGGGGATCAGGAACTTGCTCTCTGTAGGATCGTGGGAACTTGCTTCCTGAGGAGACTGTGGGAACTTAGTGTCTGTAGGAGACCGTGGGAACTTGGTGTCTATAGGAGACCGTGGGGACTTAGTGTCTGTAGGGATCGTAGGAACTTGCTCTCTGTAGGGATCGGGGAACTTGCTCTCTGTAGGAGACTGTGGGAACTTAGTGTCTGTAGGAGACCGTGGGAACTTGCTCTCTGTAGGAGACCGGGGAACTCCTCACCAGAGATCATGGGAACTTAGTGCCTGTAGGAGACGGGAACTTGCTCTCTGTAGGAGACCCTGGGGACTTAGTGTCTGTAGGAGACCGGGAACTTGAGTGTCTGTAGGAGATCGTGGGAACTTGCTCTGTAGGAGACCATGAACTTAGTGTCTGTAGGAGATCGGGAACTTGCTCTCTGTAGGAGACCGTGGGACTTGTTTCCTGTAGGAGACCGTGAACTCCTCACCGGAGATCATGGGAACTTAGTGCCTGTAGGAGATCGTGAACTTGTCTCTGTAGGAGACCGTGGAGCTTGTGCCTGTAGGAGACCGTGGAACTTGCTCTCTGTAGGAGACCGTGGGAACTCTCTCTGGAGATCGGGAAATTAGTGCTTTGTAGGAGATCGGGAACTTGTTTTCTGTAGGAGACCGTGGGAACTTGCTCTCTGTAGGAGACCGTGGAACTTGCCTCTGTAGGAGACCGTGGGACTTGGTGTCTGTAGGAGATCGGGAACTTGCTTGTAGGAGGACCGTGGGAAATGTTCTCTGTGTAGGAGATCGTGGGAACTTGCTCTTTAGGAGACCGTGGGAACTTAGTGTCGGAGATCGTGAACTTGCTCTGTAGATCGTGGGAACTCCTCACCGGAGATCAGGAACTTAGTGTGTGTAGGAGATCGTGGGCTTGCTTTCTGTAGGAGACCGTGGGAACGTGCTCTCTGTGGATCATCGTGCTCTCTGTAGGAGACCGTGGAACTTGCTCTGTAGGAGACTGGGAACTTGGTGTCTTTAGGAGATCGTGGAACGTGCTCTCTGTAGAGACCGTGGGAACTCCCTCACCGGAGATCATGGAACTTAGTGTGTAGGAGATCGTGGGAACTTGCTTTCTGTAGGAGACCGTGGGAACGTGCTCTCTGTAGGAGACCGTGGAACTGCTCTCTGTAGGAGACTGTGGAACTTAGTGTCTTGTAGGAGACCGTGGGAACTTAGTGTCTGTAGGAGACCTGGGAACGTGTCTCTCTGTAGGAGACCGTGGGAACTTGGTCTCTGTAGAGATCGTGAACGTGCTCTCTTAGGAGACCGGGGAACTGATCTCTGTAGGAGATCAGGAACTTGGTGTCTGTAGGAGATCGTGGGAACGTGCTCTCTGTAGGAGACCGTGAA